>NW_017962987.1:457104-550403 GCF_001890905.1 Aspergillus aculeatus ATCC 16872
TCGTACGTACGTTACGTTACTAGTAGTACGTACGTACGTACGTAAGTTAGGTAGGTGTGTGTGTGTGTGTGTGTGTGTGTGTGTGTGTGTGTGTGTGTGTGTGTGTGTGGAGTGTTGTCAGGCCAAAGATGTAAGTATCATTAACTGAACTGTACCTTAGAGTATACAGGCTTCCCGTGCTGTGTGAGAGAGCATTCATGCATCCGCCATGACAGGGACCTGGTATGATTGTACTGTACAATAACGAAGAGAAGCGTGCTCAGTGTATACCTTAGATGCTTTGTCACAAACAGACTTCCTTATGAATGGCATGATCCAGATACCCCATAGCCCGGACGAAGATCTTAGCACTCTCCAGAACGCGTTTCTTGCTATCCCCGTGAGTATGCATCCCCACGAAAGCGCCATACGTCGAATCGAAGTCGGTGTGCTTGATCGCCTTCCAGATATTCAACACCTCATCCGGCGGCAAGGGTATCTACCGTCAGGTCCAAGTCAGCAAAACCCCCGAAGACGGATGAAGCACAACAAGGGCACAACAAGGGCGACAAACCATATTCGGATACGACCACAGGAACGTAAACGACGCCGTCCCCGGCAGTCGGTCGACATGATAGATCCCACTCGGCACCGTCCCGATCGTATCCGCGATGAGCAGCGTCCGCAACGCCCGCCACCACAGCACCGTACTCCCCGGGAAATGGCCGCCTGTCTTGATCACCTCCAGGGCATCCTGCCCCTCTTCATCTTCACCTGCACCTTCACCTGGACCCTCCCCCCTATTCCCCCCCTCCTCCTTTACGTTTCCCCCCAAAACTTTCCATAAATCCAACCTTCCCCCCTCCCAAAACACCTGCTCCTCACCCCGCCGAACAACCCACTCCTCATCCTCCGCGGCCAGAAAGACCGGACACCGGAACGCGCGCGCCCACTCCAGATGCGTGGCGTAGTAGTGCGGATGCGAGATGACGATGGCCCGCAGCCCGCCCAGCCGCTCAATTCTGTGGACGGTATCGTCATCCAGGAACGGGATGCAGTCCCAGAGGATGTTGCCGCTGCGGGTACGGCAGAGGAAGGCGCGTTGGCCGATGGCGAGCTTGGGGACGGTGTGGATTGCGAGGAGGGTTGCTGTTTCGAGATTGGTGGTGGTGGTGCTGGGGTGGAGGGGGTGGAATTCGTTGTGGTAGGGTTGGTGGTGTTCATGGTCATGGGTCTGGGTTTGGGTCTGGTTTGTGCTAGGGTTTGGGTGGCGGAGGGCGCGGAGGGTTGTCCAGGATTGTCTTTTTTGTTAGAATCCTGGGTGACTCTGGGTGCTGTGCTGGGGCTGGGGAATATTTGAAAGGGGAGGTAGACACTGTATACTGTACGTACCCTGTTGGAGGGATGAATTGGCGGGGATCATCGCAGATCTTGCAGTTGGGTGGGGGCGAGGTGGTGGGGAATTGCGTGCCGCATGTTGAGCAGATGATGAAATCAAGAGATGATGATGATGATGATGATGATGATGATGATGATGATGGCGATGGCGGTGAAATTGGCATGGTGCATAGGCATGTAACTAGTTATTGAAACGAGGTTGAGGACGAGAGAGCGGAGGGTGATGGAATGCTTGATGAGGGGAGAGGGAAGGGTCTTATACTTCGTGTTGATTACCCCGCATAAGGAACATTTCCGTGGTTCAAAAACCGATCAAACACGATAGAGCTGAGAGCCATGGCAGGCCCATGACGGTTGGAGTCTCCATGTCATCATGACTACTACTGCTAGGTAGGGCATTGACATGCAGCCCCCACTTATCACTCCCCCCATTCTTCTCATACTCAAACCCCCCGTCATGCCAGCAACCATACACAAACCGATAAGCTAACGGCAATCATGGATAGCTACAGTCACCATGCATAGAGCCTGCTACTTATGATCGGACACTAATTGCAACTAACAATTATCAACTGGAGGCTAGAGCCAGTCTACACTCACACCCCAGTCACCGCTTCAAATCAAGTCAATATGTAGCGCATCACTATACGACAGCAAATGGATACATGGTATAACAAAATTCACAGCCACAACCTCGTCCACCCACACAAAAAGAAATCACGCTCGCACAAATGCAAGACGCTGGTCATAGCACATGGTGCAACTAGTCATGTCATTATCTCGTAAACGGTCCGCAGGCAACAAAACAAAACAATAAAAAGAAAGGGTATCAACTGAAATCAGAAACGTCTAGTCAAGCTCGGCATCAACCTGCTCCGGACTGGTCGCTCGATACTGGCTTCGCTTTCGTCGCGCCGGGCTGTACTGACTGCCCGAGTTGAGGGGACGAGGCCCCGTCGGTTTGCGCGGGGGAGGCGTGCTGCGTGGGGACTGAACAGCAGAACTCTACAGAAATCTCGTCAGCATAGCTCGTCTCAGCCGTCCTTTCCAGGAATGCACACTGACCCGTGAAACGACACGATCCATATACGACCGCTCGTCGTCATCCTTAATCTTGGGGGACCTCTCCGGGATCAGGGGCCCTTCGTCTTTGATCTTCGGGGGTCGCGGGGGTCCCGTCTGGCGAGAACTGGCTTCTGAATAACCTGCGTCCGAGATGGGAGATAGCCGGCCGCCACCACTGTAGCGCGGATTGGCATTTACACCCGACAAGCTGGGATTCGATCCCCAGTGGTCGGACGGTGCGGTGTAAACCTGAGCCTGCGTTTCCAGCTGAGATTGGTACCGTCCGGTGGGTCCTTGGCGGGGTTGGGGATGGTGCAGGTCGAGGCTACCGCGGTGAGCCCGGTACTTGGGTGTTTCAGACATCTGAGATGGCACCAACGGCGATGGTGGTCGGTTCTCATGTTGCTGGTCATCTAAGGTGTAAGTGGAGCGCAGTCGATCTTCACCCTGAGGATCATAATAATTTGTCGTTTGATATGGCCCCTGTGCGAGGTCGGACCCGGAGCGCGAAGCATCAAAAGAAGCCCGCTCTTTGCGATTCGGTTGAATGCTGTTGCGGATGTTGTCACCCATCGATGAGGCGGTGGTCTTCGACCAGCGTGAAATTTTGGGGAAGAACGAAGAGCTGCTGGATTTGTGCTTCTTTGCCTTCTCGGTAATCTTCGGGGTGGTGTCAGTGCTAAGAGCCCCCGAAGCCATCGCCTCCCGAGGGGGTGTTGAGACAGGAGCCGAGCCAGCTCGGTCCTGTCGGTTGTTGGGGTTCGGCTGAGACACCAGGTGAGGGCTCAGAAACTCCCCGCGATCGTCTTCCATATCCTCATCAACCTCCTGGACCGTGCTCACACGGTTCTCGAGGCCTTTCCGGAACTGATTGGGATCCTGGACGAGCTGTGACGACGTCGAAAGGTATTCGGAGGGATTCCCAGGAGAGGAAGTTCCCGCGTGACCTTCTGGCTCATAGCCTTCCGGATCCACGCTGGCAGCCCGGTTACCATTGCGCGGAAACCCGTGATCCTGATTGTGACGAAGAGCCTCAACCTCCTCCAGCAATTGCTCCAACATATCCTCGATCTTGGTCAGATCATTCGAGTTTTTCATACTCAGGCCCTTAAGCGCACGCTTGAAGATGTTCTTGCGCTTCTGGCTCAGTTCCTCGCCATCCTCCACAGACATCTGACGAGCGCTGCGCGCACTGACCGGCAGTGGGCGCGGTCCGCCAACAGCCCGATATGTACGCTCGTGCTGTCTGTCGCTGGCCTCCATGAGCATTCCATCTTGCTGAGCGATGAACTTCTTCATTTCCTCGAACGAGTTGCGCATCTCGGCCGCGCTTCGAACCAGCGTCACCAGGATTTCTGTATCTCTGGCGTTCCGTTGCGCATCGCGAACGGTAAGCTTAGACAGTGTCAGCAGAGTTTTCGAAGTATTGATGAAAGGGAACTGGAACTTACATGGTCCATGAGTGCGACGATATCCTTGGACTGAATACGATCGATGCCTTTGCCAGTGGCACTGTCATATAGCGGAGATCCAACCCCATGGGAGTACCCACTCAGCTGTCGCTGATGGCCGGGCATGAAATCATCAGCTCCCATGGGACTGTCGAACATACCCAAGTTGGCATCAATCCCTCCCATCCCCTTTTTCAATGGTTCAGGCGTATCAACGCTTGGAGAACGGGGATTGGCAGCCGAGACATAGCCCTCGTCTTTGGCTCCAAGGGGTGTCCCATACAATTGCCGCGAATATTGTTGGTCGTAGTAGTCATTTGCAGCATATTCGTCCTCGGGGTAATATTCCTGGTCGTATTGTGCGTGGTCGACCGACCCCAAACCCAGGCCCGCACCAGCAGCCGCACCAGCAACGGCGCCACCCTTATCGAAGAGAGGAGACGGAGCATCTTTGGAAGGCGTCTGATTGAACGACCAACTAGCTTCTTGAGCCGCCGGTCCTTGGATAATGGAAGGATTGGTATTGATTTCCGATTCTGTATCTGGAAGTGGGTCTTCCTCGGGAAGGGGGCTCTGGTCGCGAATTCCGGCGAACATGTGAGTCGGATCTGTCAAGTCTTCATAAGACTGAGTAACACTCTGCGGAGGCGAAGTGGCACCCATACGTCTCGGGAACGATGTAGCATCAGGACTTGACACATTGTGGTCTTGCTTGAGAGGACTTCCTCGGCGCGAAGCATGAGGAGTCTCCTCCAATTTGTCCATCGCCTCATCCCGATCGCTTTCGGCTTGTTCGGGAATGTCGTTCATGGAGCGATTAGCAGCAGACTGACTGGACTTGGTGTCTAGAATAGTGGGATCCAAGAGCGAAGCCACTGCCGACTCCACGGCGAGGGGATGGACAAAGCGAGGATTGGCGGCGACACCTTCAGCGACAGGTTGGCCTTGCTTCGCGTGGTCCATGAAAGTAACCTCGCTGTCCTCGTTGTGTCCAGGCATTCTGTTGCGCTCAGTGCTCGCAGTCGAGTGGGCATAGTCGTCGCCGTCGTCTTCTCCATCCGAATGTTCAACCCAGCGACTGCCTCGTGGCGATGCTCTAGGCGTCTCCTCGTAGCCCAGCTCGTGCCCAGGATCATATTGGTTTCGAAGGGACTCGGTCTGACTATTGATGCTGAGTCCTTCCGGGCGGGTTGACCTTGCGAGGTTGGTGCTGGGAGCAGACGAGAGCGAATCGATGGACAAACGCTGCTCCAGCCCCTTTTCATCGTCGGAAAAGTCGTGGTGATCATAAGAATTCGAGTTCTGCTTTACTGGAGACTGGCTGATGTTGCTCGCCACGCTTTGAATTGGGCTAAGTGTCCGTCGTCGGCTTGTAAGATCACTATAATCGGTGTCATGGTGTCCTGCATGTACATCAAGCAAGTTGGCTGCAGCCGCCGCCGCAATAGCTCCGGCCGAAGCACCTCCGACGGACGAATGACTCGAGACGCTGCGCAGAGACAAGTTATGGCTAGATAGGTTGCTGTGCTTGAGCTTCAAGTCATGCTGCGAGTCCAGAGAAGCCTGCCCCGGGGATCGTGGAGTAGGGGAGATGGTTTGGTAAAACGACCCATGCGAGATGTCGTGTTCTTTAGACTCCTCGTAAGAATAGGGGTCGGCAGACTGCTCTGAGAGCAGTGAAGCCCTTGTCAGATCTGACTCGACTGCACTGCGTAACGGCATGGGAGCAACGTTGTGTCTCTGAAAGACCAGCTCAGTCTCGTTGATGCCTCCTATCGGGCTCTGGGGGCCGCTGCTTCTGCGTCTACCTTCGCTACTAGCCAAGCTCGATCGCGAATCGTGATGCTGGAGAGCCGCCGCTGTTAGGGCGCTACCGACGAGGCCCGCTTTTTCTGCCTCGCGCAGCCCTTTGCTTCGCTGGCGCCGCAGCTTTTCTTGCTCAGTCAACTCTGGTCGATTGGCCCATTTGACGTAACCAATATCTGGAGACTTCTCGCTATCCTTACTCGATCGCCGCTCGGCCCGAGAGGGGACTGAATCTCCCGAAATAGTGATTCCCTCGTCACGACTATCCTTGTTGAGAACAACTTTGGGCTTCCTAACGTCAGGCGCACTTGCGTGTTTTGACAATCGCCTTCCGAGTCCATCCCGTGACGGTGTACTGGCGGACGAGTGCGAGGCATTCATGTCTCGGTCAAATTTGGAAGTATTCGACATGACTTTTTGGTCTTTCTTCAGCTCTTTCAGTTCGGGCAGGATCAACCTCCGAATTGCGTCTTCGACGGTTTCAAGTAGTTTCGGGTTGTTGATGGACGATTTGGAGGTCCCGGATCGGAAGGAGTACTGGTCACCGGATCGGCGATGCGAGGAGACGGCCGAGGCGCTGAGGAGGCTGGACTCGGGACTGATCATGTCGTCGTGTCCTCGCTGCCGGGAAGACTTGAGATCGGCCTCCTCACTGTCGTCGAACTTACTTTTCTCTGCCCGTCGACGCTGTCGTGAGCCGTCGCGAGGATCGTTGCTAAGCTTTTCTGCCACGCGATGAGCGATCCGCTCAGTGCTTAGGCTGCGACTTCTTTGTCGTCTCGGGGTCTTAAGGTAGTCCTTGGACTCGTGGCTTGGACCTCGCTCTAAACTTTGACTGCGTTTGCGACGGAGGCCAGACGAGGGGGTATCAAGCATGCTATCTGCAGGCATGGAGGAGATATCCGAGGCGGGCAGCATGTACCGTGTGTCGCGCGACAGGCTGGAAACCTCACTACCACGGTGGCGATCCATGAGCTCAATCTCAACGGGGGAATGACCAGGAGGCTGGTTCTCATCGGTAGCTGAATTGGAGGAGCTTATACTTTGATCATCGGGCCCGGACTCGGCCAGTAACCGGTGCTTGTGGGGCGAGCTGAGGGAAATGCGGCGGGAATAAACCGGTTTACGGTTGCCGCTAGACTCAGTGATTTGAATATGGTCTCTTTGGTCCTTCAGCTTCCGCGCGGAGGAAGGGGTCACTCGAACACGGACGCTGGGCCGGGAAACCAGGGAGCCAGAACCCTTCCCGCCCTCGAAATACTCGATGAGCAGGGAGGTCTGGGAGTGTTGCGACGAGCGGGACAGCTTGGAATCGTCCCCGCGGGAACGATGGTGTTGTTTCCGACGGGTGGGGATAGTGACGGGAGTCCCGTCGTCTGGAATGGAGTAAGAGGTTTTGTCTGTGCGGCGAGAGATGTCAGTTGCCAGATCAGTGCCTGTGACGCTGCCGCCTGTGGTGTTGGTGTCGACAATGGATTCAGTTGGGGCAGGCAGGACCGGTCTGCGGCGCGTTTCGACGCCCATCATGGTCGATAAGGAAAAGAATCGAGAGAGTAAGTCTCGTTGTCTTTTCCTCTCTCAGCCAACCCGAATCATAATCGGGTTCGGGTTTCTTTTTTTAGGACCTTGAGAGGGGGGGGCTGATCTCTTCTTGCTCTTAATCTGAGATCTGGAGAAGGGGGAGAAAGCGTGCAGAAGAAAGGAGGGAAGGGGTAAGAAAGGAAGAGCAAAGGGCAAGCGATGAACAGAATGGATGGATGGATGGGTGGATGGATAGATGGATAGATGGTAAGGCTGGATGACAGGATCTGGTTCTGGATCCCCGACTGCCAGTTAGCAGATTGGAGTCTCACCACAAGCTCGGACCGATCGGAAGGTGCAGTAAGTGGGTTGGAGACAGTGGCAGACAACTGCAGACAAACAGATGCAAGCAAAGATGAAAGTGAGGGAGTGGGATGGAGGCAGGGAAGGTAAGGATGCGATCAATATCAGCAACAAGCAAAGGAAGAACAGCGTACCAGCACTGGAGAGAGAGGGTGGTGGGGAAATGGATGGATGGATGGACGGTTGGATTAGACGCGATTGTAGCAAGACTGGGGCGACTCTCTCTCTACACCACCCGCGGAAGAACCCAGAAAGATAGAATGACCTTAGTGAGAAAGTCGACTGGGAGAATAGGAAGAGAGGGAGAAAGAGAACGTGCGACAGAGCGCGAGAAGGAAAGAAGAGGCGAGTTGTTGAAGATCGCTCACTGGGAGTGGATAACTGAATCAATCAATCATCTAGCTGGTGGCCATGTGCATTCACCGCAAGAGACCCCATGCATTGGTGGCTGTCCAGCCAGAGATCAATCACAGAAGGAGAGGGGGAAGGAAGCAAAGGCAAATTAGGTTGCAAAAAGAAACAAATGACACTGTTTAATAATGATCAAAACCAAAATAAATAAATAAAATAGTAAGCTAGACGGAGGAGCACCTGGAGGAAAAGGAAATCCAATTATCAGCCCAAAGAGGGAGCAGAAGTGAAGGAGATGGAATCAGGTACAAGACAGGGTTTGGCGGGAATAACTCCGAAGCTAACACTGAGGAAGAGAAAGAGGGGAGGGGAAAAAGTGGGCAAGCAGAAAAAAAAGCAGAAGGCTGGTCAAGGAATATCAACACTTGATGATGGCTAGTTGGATTTAGCTGTTGAGTCAGTACTCATAGCCACCACTAACTACCACCTTTCTGTTCTTCCTCGTCGTCGTCGTCGTCGTCCCAGCCAAACTTAAGTAAGGTACGCCGATTACAATAGATGAGCTGGCACAGAATCGATTTTCTGAGACAAAAAAGAAAATTCGAGACAGTGAAAAAGAAAATAAAGAATTGTCACCCAACAACAACATCGAAACAATAAGAGCACCACTGTCGCCCTTCCACTAAGAGCATAAGCACCTCGCCAGCCTCGCTCTCTTTGGGTTTCCCACCTTATATTCTGCTGAGTGAGCTTTGATCGTCCTCGCTTTGGGTGTCCATTGCTCTCTCCCACGTCGGTTGGGATCGGTAGAAGTGGGCTTTCCCTTCTTACGTGTATGTGTGAGCGAGTAAGTGCGTGATTCCCAGCAAAGTGAGATCCATGCAATGTGACCGAGCTTTGCGCGGTGATCTGAACCTCCCCTTGGATTTGAAGTATAAATAAGTACCACTTATCCTCCTCCAAAGGTGTTTTCTCGAATCGTTCGACATCAATCGCTCTCCTCTCGGGTTTCCCGGTCTTGCCGCACTCAACCTGAACCGCAAGAAAGCCTCGAGTTCCGTAGGATAGCAATTTTCCGCGCCAGGGATGTTGTCGACATTTCATACCTACCATGAAGCGACGAACGGGTTATTGCCTCCGTGGTGCAACCCAAGATGTGATCTGTATCCTGTCCGTCTGACATTCTGTGTCTTGGGTGGTCCTATAACCGTTGTACAGGTGTGAGAGGGGAGGAGAGCCAAAGCGAACAGAAGAGCGAGTCGTCTTTCATCCACCCATTCTGGCAAAGAAATGAGCTGGGGAAGAACAGGTTGTCGCGAATTGCGACCAGGAAATTGGCTGGGATTTATAGAGCATGAAACACGAGCAACCAGAACATCTGTAAAAGCAGCCCTCTCTATGACCCATCATAAATTCGCCACGATCTTCAGAGCTGAAACGAAGCGGCGTCACTGTTGACCATCACCACTATGGATACTACTCCAGTATCATCACCTTCATCATCATCATCATCTGCTTCATAGCGGAGAGCATCAGATTCAAACGACTAGTGTAGGTACCGCAGAGGGAGACCGATCCAGGTTATCCCAGCGGTGGGCCTGTCCGACACGCCGCGGACCCGCGGGCTCGAGAGTCTGTTTTGTTGCCCAGGCCGCAGGCAGAGCAAAGCTCCAAAGTAGTTTAAGGGCCAAGGCCCACCGACAAAGGCCTGTTCGTCTTTTCTTTCTTGAACACCCGCCGACCGGACGCGGGTCTCTAGGACGACCAATGTTCCGGTCTCTTCGGACGATAGAAAATCTGCCAACTCATCACATCCCGTCGAATGCGAGACTCCCTCGTTGATTGGTGACCACCGTCACGAGGGTCATCCAGTAGGACCCCAACGATCAAGGTTCAGGCTGCTTACTGCCATGTCGCATGCAACGTTGGTTTTTTTTTTTCTCAATGTCTGATTTCTAGTACTTAGCCATGGGATGGAGTTGAATGGGTGGATTCACGGGACGAACGACGGCAGGGGGATCCATCCATAGGTCACTTATCCTCCCAGCCACCGGAAGGGGAGGAAAAAAGAGAGACTCTACCCGACCAGCCACCCATGCTCCTTGCAAGTGATAGACAAGGCTTGAAAGCAAGATGCATCTAACTGCCGACGCTGTTTTTCTCACAATTGGAAGTCTGTCCTGCGGTGAGAACCCCGATCGGAGGGGGGAAGCAAGCAATGGCAGCCGGCAGTTAGGCAGGAGTCAGGACGCATATCGGATGTGCAGCCGTTTGACGGACCGGGCAGCAAGCAAGTTCTTTTGTCGCATGGACTGTGGTTTTCTGCGAAAGAACAATTGTTCACACTAGCATTGCCCGTATGGGGTCAATTTGTACCCAATAAGGCGAAATCGAGTAGAAGGTGGAGAGGAAGAGTTCGATCTTTTGCTGGTCACTGAGAAGTGTAGAAATCTCTTGTCACAGCCCTTCATTCTTTCCTGCCAGATTAGGCAGGTAGATCCATGATGGATTGAGGAGGTAAGTTGCTGTATGTAGCTGGAGGCCATGCCACACTCGGTGAATGCCAACTTGATTAGTATGGTATATCTGGGTCTTCGAGTTATTCAAACCCAACCTATTGACTTTAAGTAGCTAAGATATCGATTTTACTGCTTCTGATGTCCAATATTGCGCTGAGCACGGATCTGTTTAGAGCTTACATCTGACAGGAGATGCATGAAATTGGCGGTTGTACCACTCATATTACCGCAGGCATTGTCAATGACCCCAAACCTGGATGTAATGCTCATCTTTGATCATGAATCATGGGACTACACGCCAGTCTGTAGTTTCTTCATAACGAAGAGACGGAGCAGGACGGGCCCAGCGACTTTGATGCGATGTTACTCGGCCATTACTGAATTGCATTTCAGCATATGCATCAGAAAGTATTTACTATCCCCTCATAGCGACGACTTCGAAGCATCTGAATCCCACCTCCTGCTCTGCTTGGATGCTCGGATGAAAAGAGAAACAATTAACAATTGTGAATCAACCATATGTAGTAGACAAGCCAAATATCCACAGTATCGAACTCCGAGACTATATGCCAATACTCAAAAACCGCACAATGTTACAATCAATCACTTTTGCTCCGCGCTGACTCATTCATCGTCGTGCTTCCGCTTGAACTTCAGCCCCTTGTTATTGGGCTGGCTGCCGTAGTTGCGCCGTCCCTGCTGCTGCTGCTTCTTGTCGCGGCTCATGCTGGAGCCCAGTGTGATATCAATGCGGGGTGGCGTCGAGAAGCCGAAGCCCTTGGCCACCTTGACCAGGTCGAGTTTGTGCACGTCGAAGACGGAGCGGAGCGAGTGCGATGCATAGGCCTGGAGGTAGGCACGGTAGCCTTCCTTGGCGGACTGGATGAAACGTTAATATCCGGGTCGGAACAACAAAGACAGTAGTCCAGCTTACCTTGTTCAAGTAGTAGTTCTGTCCGATCAGCTTCTCAAGCTGAGACTGGACATTGACGATCTTGCTGGCGGGGAAATCGAATTCCACAACGGGAACACGAGCCTCCTTCAGGTGCTTCAAGAATCCAACCTCGGAAGGCTGAAGGAACATCAGACTGCGTCCCTTACCGTTCACACCACGAGCCGTACGACCGACACGGTGAACGTAATCTCTGGTGTCATCTGGGGGATCGAACTGGATGATCCAGTCGACGGCCGGAATCTAGAAAGGAAGAACGTCAGAAATGTGGCTCGTAATAGTGATTTATGGTAACGTACATCCAACCCTCTAGCAGCAACATCGGTACAGATCAAGGTTCCCTGTTTGGCGTTGCAGAACTCGAAGAAGGTGTTGGTGCGCTTCTGCTGCTTCTGCTTGCCGTGGAGGTCGAGAACGGGAAGATCAATGTAGTTGAGCAATTCAGCGTGGTACTTGACACAGTTACAGCTGGAGAAGAAGACAATGATCTTCTTCTTGAGGTTGCGCTTGAGGAAGGAGAACAGAAGCAAGAAGCGCTTGTCCGCTTCACAGATGACGTAGCCTTGCTCCAGGCCCTCGACCGTACTATGTTCTTTGCGGTGGTCAACGTTGATGTAGAGAGGGCCAGGTCGCAGCGAAATGCGAGCCAAGTCCTCAACCTTCGTGGTTTGCGTAGCGGAGAACAGCATCGTCTGTCTTTCCTCGGAGGGCAGGATCTTAACAATCTGGCGCATTTCATCCTCGAAACCGACTTCAAGGATACGGTCCGCCTCATCTGAAAGATGTTAGACCATCCAAGTTACGATAATTCAATACCGACTTACCGATAACAAGCGTCTTCAGGTTCTTGAAGACAAATCCGGGGGTGTTCTGCAGGTGATCGAGCAAACGTCCGGGGGTGGCGATAAGCAAGTTCACACCCTTGGTGAGTTTCTCGGCCTCAGCTCTTCGGTTGGCACCACCGATAACGATACCATACGTCTGGGAATGGTGTGCCATCAATTCTCTAGCGACACCAAAGATCTGCAGGGCCAGTTCTCTGGTGGGGGAAACCACAAGAACACCAGTACCTATGACAAGCGAATTAGCACGCAACCGGATTGAACGATCGAGCTCATCGGCAACGAACCGTTACGGGGCTTGAACCGCAGAGCGCTCAACATCTCCACAGCAGGAATCAAAAACGAGAGAGTCTTTCCAGAACCAGTCTTCGCAGCACCGAGAACATCACGACCAGCGAGCAGCGGGCCGATGGTCCGTTGCTGAATTTCAGTCATGGTCTCGAAGCCCATGTCCTGAATAGCCTTCATCGTCTTCTCCGAGAGGTTCAATTCCGAGAACTTCTTAGGCTCCGAGTCCGTCGTAGGCAGACGGACAGTATCGATCGAAGGAAGGTCGGCACCGGCAGTCTTTTCTTCATCGGCGCTCTCTTCACCCTCGCCCTCTTCCTCTACCTCCTCCTGACGGATCTCCTCGTCGCTGTCATTCTCATCCTCGTCGGAGTTGTCGACTCTGCGCTTCTTGGAGGACTCCTTCTTCTTCTTGTTCTTGTCGCTGTTCTTCTTGGGGGTCGTGCTAACTTCCTCCTCCACAGCATCGGCCACTTCGGTCACGGCTTCATTCTGGACTGGGGAGGCTTCCTCGCTGTCGGTCGCAGGACGGGCGCCTCCACCGTGCTTTCTCTTGCGCTTCTTGGAGAGAGATTTGGCGGAGTCCACGGGGATCGGCATTTTCGCGGAGTTGTCTGGTGTCGACGAATCCCTCACTGCGAAAAAAAATATAGATCTGGTGGTGGAAGTGCAGGGCCTGGAATCGCGAGGCCGCTTTTCTCTTTTTTTTTCTCTCCGTTTCTGCCAAACTCCGCGTCACGTGCTGATAAGAAAACGATAAGGGTGGGCCATGAGGGCCTGAGGCATACATAAACTATATCAAAGCACATCTTTCCGATGCGCTTCAATAGCAGAAAACTCAAAATTACGACTAATATCTCCTATACGTGGCAGCTTGTCAGCCCGGATAATATAGAAGGACATAGATGCTATCAAGTGAAAGACTCCGAGCCACATATTGTCGTATTGTGAAGGCTTGCCGCTTGTTAGGTAGACATATTGGGATCAATCAGTCTAATAGGTATCATGCCTATAGGACTATACCAAATCAACTAGTTCGCGTAAAGCACGTCGCGTCAGCCTCTGAACCCATTCTATTTCGATGAACTCAGGAGCAAGCCTTGACGTTCATGAAACGTGTCGACGTTATCTCTGAGGGTTATTGCGATTAGACAGAGTACTGCTCCAAGAAACAACAATGATGCTGCTTGCCACATAAGCCCTCACTCGCTTTACTGTCCTCGGTACCGCAATCTGCGGAGTTTCTCGGGCGGTCTCAGGCCGATTAAATGCTTCTTATTCCAATCAGTTTGGTTGCATAGCCACAAAAGAAATCTTGAAATAATACCCAAGTGGAAAGAAAAGGAGAAGAGCTCGGTCAGGAGAATCCGACAACATTCATCTCTAACCAAAACGTACGGCAGTATATGAATTTGATTATGAAGAAAAGAACAGCAGCATTTGGCGATAATGGAAACTAATTGTCCTCACCCCGTCCCACAAACGTGATCATGAACGATGTGAGCCTCTTGTAAGTACGGCAAGATTCGTATACTTCTAACATTTGATTCCGTGGAAGCCTGGCGCTTTGCGCAAACCGCCAACCTACCCCTTTTCGCTAGTTTCGTCCAAGATGGCGTGAAAGGAGAAGAAGCCGCTGTGGAGCATATTGTCAAGCTCTCCAATTGTTCGGAAAGACATGAGAACCGTGAGACAGATGTGCTGTTGTAGCTTCCATCCTGCTAGTCCAACAGGTAAGTCTGAAGACAGCCGAGCAATGGTCAAATAAAATAGGCCTGTAACTCAAGGCAAGTTCCGGTATGTTTATACTATACTGTATCCATCGCTCCAGGCTCGCCTTGCGAACTCTGTGATTGAACAACAAGAATCTCATTGGAAGCGTGTGCTGGAACATGGATGCCATTGTTGTATGGCCGGCTGGGGCAGCCGAGACGCGAAGCACGTAAAAACGTCATTGTAATGTGGGAACCGGAGATCCGTTCGCATAACACTGAATGCCATCGAGAGTTCTTGTTTATCCATAAAGACTGACATACTTGCATGGGTACAGTAGGGGGGTAACTAAGAATTCCCAGCCGTGTCTTGAGGAGTTTATGTATGCGTACACAAGATCCCCAGCCAAAGTGCTTGCGTATTAGGCAACCGAATGACTAAGGAAGTTCGCTCGGGACCTCGGGTACGTTTTACCGTGCTGGGGGCTAGAGTCTGGACTAAGCAAACATGGACTGCACAGAGCAGAGCCTCCAGAAGCCCAAGGGGTGACGACACTGTAGGAAAGTGCACCTTGCATGTTTTAACAGATCACTGACAGCTAAGAAATCGGATTGAAAGGTCAAGTCGGCTGGAAGAATGCGCAACGGGAAAAAAATAGGGTTGTGTTGCGGAGCAGAACGACCGCTCGAATTCATCGTAGGCTGGACTAGATCCCACAATGGATCGTGTGGCGGACAGCCACGCAAACCTTGGTTGGTTTATTTTCGAAAAGAATTTGCAAGTTCCAATGCCAAAAATAGGAGAGGTGTGCCATGGTTCGCAGCGCCCAGCATGTTGGAGTGAGTTTGAACTTTGGACCCTTTTTCTTTTCCGATTATTAAGGTACGACCGGTCTGAGGAGGGCTGGTGCAGGTGCAGGTGCTCGTCAGCCCCTCAAGGAGAACGTTCATGGAGATATTCTTCGATCGATTGCTGCATGACCGTCTTCTCTTTTGCTGATTGAATCATGATATCCCACGGTCAAATCTATGGTCAATAACGTATGGGGTTGGAGTGGATCAATGGGGAAAGACGTCATGATGCGCAGACACGGACGGCCAAGTATACAGTAAGATACCGTTCATAGTGGTAAAAGATCGACGCCCCTTCCCTTGTTGATCAGGGACGCACAGAACATACACTCTGGAGTAGTCAAGGCTCATTTGCTTGTGAATCACGGAGTGGTGGAGAGGGCATAGTACGATTTGTCTCACAATGCCATCAATCAGATCATGTTGTACACTGTAAAAGAGACAACTTTGCTTGAGATTGATTAAGGAGTTCATAGTCCCACATCTGGTGCTGTGCGGGAATGACCTGGAGTTAAGCGACTGCTGTAGAGGGAGGCTGTGCAGTAAGACTCGGGCTGTTGGTAGTAGTCTGTAACTAGGCAAAAGGATACGAATACGTCGAGGATCAGCTAGTTCAACCCGAAGTACTCAGTAGTTGTTAGCAGGTGTATGGTACGGTCAATTGACACTCCTCTGGCGTCTGTCTTTTCCAAGTTCGCAATAATGACAACCTGAAGTCAAGTTTGACGCCTACCAGATCAAACAATCTAGGCGCAGTCGACGACAAGCGAACCGATGGTTCATGAAA
This sequence comes from Aspergillus aculeatus ATCC 16872, assembly GCF_001890905.1. Taxonomy (NCBI): domain Eukaryota; kingdom Fungi; phylum Ascomycota; class Eurotiomycetes; order Eurotiales; family Aspergillaceae; genus Aspergillus; species Aspergillus aculeatus. Next base: position 472,991 of record NW_017962987.1, read on the forward strand.
AGTCATTAGACACCAGAAGAGCCTTATACTCAGTACACCATAAGTTAGTTCGCGGGCGGATTAAAAATGGTCAAAGGCACGGGGCGGGATCGATCAGCATAGTCTCCCGCTTATACTACTGGGTCAATATGCGCCGACCAGTTTCAGCTTCTCGCTCGTGGGAAATAGTATGAGTAAATAGTTATGTCCGGTTAAAAATAGCAAGAATATCACTACCACCGGCGAGGTCAAGTGCCAGTGCAACAAGAAAATATAAGAGCGAAGATCTGATTTGTCGCAGTCTTGCGCATCCATACTTACCGTAGTACTGTGCCAGTAACTGACGGGCATCAACTCGAGTAAGAACGCCCGTACTCATAGTCAGAAAGATCCACTCACTCAGTTAGGCTGGCTTGAGTGTCCCAAACCTCCAACGTTCAAACGTAACGTGGGACTAGGTATGACAACGACAACGACAACGACACTACGTAGGTAGCAGTTCGAGTGGAACTCCAGCGTAGACTCCAAATCACAGAATCCGTGGGTAGATTGGGACCATCCAGATTCGCCCAGTCGCAGGCCTTTTCCACTTCAGCGCCCCAAGGTTTATCACTCTGGGCGGTAAGAGAAAGGCAAATCAAAGTCAAGGGCGGAGCGACGGGAGAGAGAGAAGCTCAGCGAGAGAACACCCGCATTCGGCCCAGACCCAACCCCCCTGAGGGACGCGCGTGCACTTACTACGAGGTACGGAGTACGCATAATGGTACTCCGTACTGTAACTAAGCATAGCATGGTACCTTGTATGAGTTCTCCGTACGAATGATCATACTGTAGAGGTCACCAGAGAGGTAGTTATGCTTAGCTTTCTGTCAGCACCAGCGGCAAATTTCTCATTCCTGTTTTGAGACATTTTGGCCCTTCTTGATCAGCATAGCAGCGGTAGTAGAAGCAGGAGCAGCATCAGCATCAACATCAGCATTAATGCATACCTGGAAGAGGGACAGGGCCCCCACGGAACAAGAAGACCCCAGCCAATTTCTGTAATCTTCCTCTTCTCTTGATTTGCTTATGCCTTTCTTCATATATATTGCCCCCAAAGATCCAGGATAGGGATTGAATCTATGTAGGCCCAAACGAAATTGAATGAAGTACTGTTCTCAGTATACTGTAGAGATAATTTAGTGAGTGAGGAGTGGTAATCAGAATACAGTCTCCATTAATACTAGGTAGGTACACTCAGGGCGCTTAGCCCGATTGAGTTGAGCCCCACCCATCCGTGACAAGGCCACCCGCGCTGTTGATTGGCCTCCGACCAACTTCCCCCCGTGCTGAGTCAGCCGGCAAGAGGGTCTGAGGTGGTTTCACAAGCATTCCCGACCGTCTCTCCTACGACCAGCTCCGGGTCTCGCTCGCTCTTTCGTTCTCTTCTCCCCTGAAGAAAACACTGAACGACGAAGAAGAAGCAGAGAGTGTGTGAAACTTGATAGTGAGAGAGAGTATCGACGAAAGAGAGGTCTCTTCATTCTCGTCTTTCGCTTCCCTTGTACTTTGTGATTACCTTCTTTTTCCCTTCCTCTCTCTCTTTCTTCCTCTCTCTTTCGTTTTGCTCGACTTGCCCTTCACTTGACTGAAGAAGGGTGTGAACGTTGTTTCTTAAGCAGCGCACCCACTTTAAGGGAGGAGACTCAGGCACCCGAATTCGACCCGGTCTCCTGTCCCTTTCTTCTACCACCACTTTAACCACCACCACCACCCCTCCTCCCGACAACTCCTCCAGGGCCATACTGTGTGTGTCGCCGTCCACGCTCACTCATTATTCAAATTTCTCCAATTTCTCTAAAGTCACACACTCGCTTTCAAAAACCACTCGACTTCCAGTCTGACACTCGCTTATATACTCGAACTACTGCGTCCTCGTCACTCCTTTGACTAAATAGAATTACTTAGCCGATCATTTACCCTGTTTCTTCTACCAACCACCGCCTTGAGCCATCAATGACGTTGTGAACCGTAATTCGCAACGATACGTTCCTAGACTACCGATCCATCTCAACCATCGACTATTGGAAGCACCTCTTCCCTGGAACCTGATTCTTTAAAACCCTCCCGCAGGACGACATTCGACTTCCCACGACTTCCGCTTTCGGCTTGCGCCAAGTTGGTGCTCTGGAGTACCACCCTTCGATTTGACCGCCTCGGTTACTACGTCTTCTCCGCATTACTACATAAAACATTTGACAGATCCCCTCCGTGGCAGTTAATGATATTGTTGTCATCGGACACGGCTCGGTCAATATGCGATTATCCTCCATCCTCTTCGGGCTTTTCCTCGCCTTGCTCAACACCCTGCAGGTGAATGCCATTAGGTTGATCGAATCTAGCGCCCTCAATTTATGCCAAGCGAGCAACAACTTTACTGTCACCTACTTCAGCGTCGTTTTCACTCCCGGCAATCGCTCACTCGCCTTCAGTTTCGATGGAGTTTCAGCAATTTCCGGCTACGTCACTGCGGAATTGCAGCTCACGGCCTACGGCATTAGTGTCTTGTCAGAGACCTTGGACCCATGTGAAATGGGCATCGCAGGCCTTTGTCCTATGAATACTGGTGCCATTGATGTTGCCAAAGCTACCCTGACCATCCCCGAGTCGGTGATCAAAGATATCCCAGGTGAGTAGCGCCCCATGGCAACGCGATGCCTTGCAGCGCCTAGGCCTGCTAACCGTTCTTTCCTAGGCATCGCCTATACTGTTCCCGATCTCGACGCTAGTGTGCGTATCTACATCAATTCCACGTCAACGAACTCCAGCATCACCTGCATGGAGGCAGAGCTTTCAAACGGCCAGACGGTCTATCAAAAGGGTGTCGGCTGGGCAACTGCTGTCATCTCCGGATTAGGTCTCGCCGCCTCTGCCATCACCTCGGGATTGGGGCACTCAAACACTGCAGCTCATGTCGCAGCCAATGCCCTTTCCCTGTTCAGCTTCATGCAGTCTCAGGCCATGATTGGCATGACATCGGTACATATGCCCCCGATCGTTGAAGCTTGGACCCAAAACTTCCAGTGGAGTATGGGTATCATCCATGTCGGCTTTCTGGAGGATATCTGTACTTGGTATCAGAGAGCCACCGGAGGTACTGCTGCGACGCTACTATCGAGTCTGTCGACAACTTCGGTCGCCACCTACAGACGTAGAAAGCGTGACCTCGAGCTTGAAGAACAAGGCATTTTCAGACGAGCAAGCGGCTATCTGAACTACATGCGCAAGCGCGCTTCAGGGAACAGCAAGACAGCGACCGACTCTACCGTCATTGTACGAGGTATCGAGCGTGTTGGTTTTAAGGCCAAAATCGAATCGACGAACATCTTCATGACTGGTCTCATTTTCTTTGTTGTCTTCGTTGCTCTGGTCATGATCTTGGTCGGCCTTTTCAAGCTTGGCTGTGAACTATTGGCCAAGCAGGGCAGGATGAAGAGCAACAAGTTCCAGGACTTCCGGAACGGCTGGAAAGTGGTAGCCCGTGGCATTCTCTTCCGGCTGACGCTGATCGGCTTTCCCCAAATGGCTGTTTTGTGTCTATGGGAGCTCACCCAGCGGGACTCGGCTGCGGAGGTGGTTCTGGCCATCGTCATGTTCCTGTCGGTGGTCGCCGCTCTGGGCTGGGCATCTCTCAAGGTGCTCCGGCTAGCAAACCGATCAACTGTGATGCACAAAAATCCGGCCTATATTCTCTTCTCTGACCCGACCTGCCTGAACAAGTGGGGTTTCTTGTATGTGCAGTATCGTGCAACTGCATACTACTTCATTCTTCCTTTCCTTGGTTATATCTTCGTCAAGGGCATGTTCATCGGCTTGAGTCAGCCGGCTCCTGTCGTCCAGACTATCGCCTTGGTCATTATCGAAGCCTGCATGCTCATCGCTGTCAGTGTGCTGCGTCCGTGGATGGACAAGAAAACCAACATCTACAACATCGCCATCGCTGCTATCAACTTCCTTAACGTCATCTTCCTCCTCTTCTTCTCGAATGTCTTCAATCAACCCGGCATTGTTACTGGTGTCATGGGAGTCGTGTTCTTCGTGATCAACGCCATCTTCGCCCTTGTGCTCTTGATCATGGTATTGGTCGCTTCTATCTACGCCATTGTATCCAAGAACCCGGACACACGCTATCAGCCGATGAGGGATGACCGGGGTTCATTCATCAAGTCGGGCAGCCAGCTGACGACCGAACTGGACGCTTTGGGTGCGACGGCACGTGGCGACATGAAGAACTCGCCTTATAAGTCCAGCCCGTTCGAAGATGATAACGCGTCTTTCTCCAGCGGTAACGGGGCCAGTGTCAGCCGTCAGAACCTTGAGGCTCCCGAGCCATCGCCGAACCACGGTGCGCGCTCGCCGGCCTCCCCTGTGGATCCTTCGTTGCCGCTATTCCCCAGCGACAACCGCACTGGTTCGCACGACGCCAATTTCGGACGATCACCATCGCCTGTTCCGCGTGGTTACACCTCCTCTCCCATGCAAAACCCACACGCATACCGACAACAAAACAACCCGAGCCCATGGCAAAGAGGGGCGGGATATGATCACTGAAGTTGAATAATTCACCTGAATTGCTTTCTAGCCTTGCTTGTGATGAACTTATGGCCTTGTGTGTGTGCGCGTGCGGGGAGAAGGCATGGATTGACTCCTATTCTATTCTATTCACGAGCCATTCTAGCTTTCTACTACCTATACATTTCTTCCCGCACCAGGTGCGTTGGGTTTTTTTCTTGCTTCTCTGATTTCCACCTTCATCCATTTTCTCTGTTATCATGTTTTTTGCCTACATCCCTTGTCGTATGCTGTGATATACCAGAGAGCCTCCTCCCGGCCCCTTTTCCTCTCTCCCCAATCAACCCGACCTATCGATTTCCTAGACTACCTACCTATCATCTATCCACTTACCTCTTATCCGACACCCAACGCCCCTTTTTTTTCAAAATGGGGAGCCACGGGCCGGCCGGGGGGGCTCACACTTCCTTCCTTACAATCAACCCATCTTTCTCTATTACCTACTCCTACTACTACTACTACTACTCTCACGTTTTACTACCGCTGGCGTTTTGAACCAACAAAGGATCCTGGATATATATCGGTTATACTCTTTGTTCTATGGGGGGTTTCTGTTTTTATCTTATATATTTATTCTTTTTTTTCTCTTCATCCTATATATTTTCTTCTCCCTTATGTCTTTCCTTGATGTATGAATAATAGAGAAAAGAAAAGGGAGGTGGGGGAGGAATTGAAGAAGAATGGAGGCTTTTTCTTTTATGTTCGTCCCGTGTCCGAATATCTTTTTCCGAGTATTGTAGTTAATCTCGATCCCGTGATATGTCTATTTTATTTGGGCATATTGGGAGAACGGAGAATAACTGAGAGAGAAAGAAAGAAAAAAAAAAGAGGAGATATCTCTAGGATGAACGCTGCTGCAGTGACGTAGGCGATGATACCTACTTCCATGCCATGCCCCATCTGGGGGAGGGGCGAAGAATGTAGATGTAGTGCGACATGGTATTCTAGATGTCCCAGCAATCAACGGCAGAGACGCGTTCTAACCACCAGGCGCGGGTGCTTGTTTTGTCTGCGAGCTAGCAACTTTTCTTCTTCTTCTGATCATCTTATTCCATTCTCCTAATCAACTGTTTCCACTCCTCCTTTCTTTCGATAAGAAGAACATAAAACATGATAACACCGGATAAGAAAGATAAACCCAAATTCACGAAAATGATATTCAGAGACCACGCCAGGATTTAAAATGATGATGAGGAACAGAAACATGACCACACGTCTAAGCAACAGACCAAGCGTTCAAGGTGGAGGGAGGAGGTATAAAAGGTAATTTCGAACATGTGGGGGAAACAAGGAGTACATGAGTTGTTTTGGGGTGGGGGAAAGATGTGGAATCAAATGCAATGTGTGGAAAGCAATCAAGACAGGTTCTTCATCGTCTATCACCCATTCCCGGAGGCGGGCCGGGCAGAGACGAAGAACCCATGCCAGGAGGCGGAGCAGCATGGGCATATGCATCGGAGCCGGGCGGGCCATTGATCCCCGGAGTCGGGCTGGGGCTGTACCCGGCTGGCGGAAGCTGGCCCGGGGGAGGCAGGCCGGGGAACCCAGCTGCGCCGGGAGGAGGCGTGGGGAACCCAGCTGGAAACCCGCCGGGGGGTGGGATGGGAGGGAATCCCTGGGCGCCAGGGGGCATGTTGGGGAGGGCAGGAAGACCGCCAGGGGCGCCGGGGCCGCCGACGCCGGGGAACGGGGGTGGGAAGGGAAGGCCTCTTGCTCCAGGGGCTGCGAGTCTCGTTAGCTTGTTATTATATATATACAGAATTTGAAATTGAGGAGGGAAGAGTGCTGCGTGCGGGAGGAGGAAAGGGATGTATGCTACTGGGAGACACGTACGAGGAGGCATGCCTGGGGCTCCGGGAGCTGCGCCAGGTGCGGGCATCCCGAAGGGAGGTGGAGGAAGTTGACCTGGGCGGCCTGGAAGCAATCAATCAGTCGTCGATCAATCTTTCGATCTCGTTTGGAGCGTTGGTGCACGGGTTGCGAAACCTACCGGGAAATCCAAAGGGAGGGGGGTAGGCGCCCGGAGGAACCATCGCAGGGTTGGGTACTGCCTGGCCCTCGGCGGCGTATGATGATGTGATGGAGTCAATGACGGATTGGGCCTTTTCTTGTCCGATCTCTGTGAATGTGTTAGATAACGGTTGCGGACTCATTGCAGGTCTGACGTCGGACGAGGGACGTCGTACGTTGGTAGTACTCCACAACGTTTCTCAGATGGTTGCGTCCAGAATTGTGCGCCTTGCGCACACTCATCGAGTCGTGCGTAAGGTAGACATCGCAGTAGTCACCTGTTGCATGAAAGTGTCGGTCAGTTCTGTTGTGGCGTGGTTGAAAGACATCAGGATGGGATTTCGCGATGTGCGCGGAGTTCTTGATGTCGCAGGCACGAGACCACTGAAATCGCATAGATCGGTAATCGCATAAGAGAGGATAACCTACAGAAGAGTGAGGAGTTGTCAGTAGTTTCCTGATGAGTTAGTGGTCGAATACTTATATTTGGGCATTTTGATCTTGAGATAGCGATTACTCTTGGGAGGCGGATTAAGCTTCGCTCGGCAGCGCTCGATCGGCGCGTTGCGCTTGGGCGGGACGGTTCGTTCAAGGTGTGTGAAGCGCGTTTGTATGAGCCAGAGATGAGAGCCGGGTGATCAAATCGTTGAGGTATGAGTTTGGCGCGTGGAATTGTTGAATACTCGGAAATTTTGGTAGAGTCGGAGTCGAATAACTGGCGGCGGAGTTCGAATCGATATCAAGGCGGTATCACGGGGCAGAATACTCAGTCCGAGTGTCGAGCCTCAGGCATCTTACATATAGTATAGTACCTGGATCCTGCCGAAAAGCAGCTGCATCAAGTCGGCACATTGTGTGCATATGTGTAGACTTATCATCAGTCAATACTATAATTATACTGAGCTGGTGGGACAGTAGTCCCTTCACGGTCTTTGTCAAAGATTCAATGCTGCAATGTGGACTATTCGTGGGACAGCGTAATAGCGCAATACTTTGACTGGAAACTGTAGTCTTGCATGATCCCAGAAATCTCCTTGTGCTCGGATGTGTTTGTTGAGGCATGTGGTCTTGTGCCAACTATGCTATACTACGGCTATCCTTTAACTTTGCAAACGATTCTTCATTGTCTACGGTGAGTAGCAACTGCCCCCAGCACGATCAGTAGTTTCAGGCTGGGCCGTCGTGGTATATATATTCATATCCGCTGCGCGTTGGTTTTCCCTACAGAACACAGGGGCCAGACCAGCTGGATCCCACACGAGTATGAAGCCCATCTGGCGAGATTTATACACCGAAATAGATGATCAATTAACTTGCCGACCAGATTTCAGTCTCGCAGGCTGCCAACATAGACATCAGTAATTGGTAGAGTTGACTCACAGTTGCTGCCACTATCTATGTCTACAACAAGGTCGTAACCTTCTGGGTCTCAGAGAAGCGAGCCACAACAGTCACTCTGACGAAGGAAGAAAGCTCAAATGACCCTCGGTTCCTTGCTCTTACAATGAGATCCTCTATTAAGATCGAGGCCCAATCGAGACTCGACTGTTTGGCACCTTGCATTGCCAGGAGACCAACTCGAAAGTGAAAGCAGCAAACAAGGAACATCCAACCACGCACAATCCCTCGAAAAACGGTGATTGAAGGAGTCTCGATTGGCTAGGATTGTTCATGATCATCAGGGCAACAGAGGAGATAGTCCGGGGCCCCGGAGGTTGTTCCTTGGATAACTGTTGCACCCCAGCTGGGGGAAGGGGGAACGCCCCGATCAGCTTGACAAAGTGGCCACTGGCAGAAGGGTTGGTCCCGTGAGTCATCATGTTCTTGCCTTCACGCACTTGGAAACCAAAATTGGATCTCTACACGTATCACTCTATCCTCGGATTCAAGGGACGGCAAGGAGTGGTTCATGACCTTGTCCGCGGGGAGTCCGGGAATTGTAATGATCAGGTGCTGGCGTTACCCCCACAAATCGGCGTAGTCGGCGTTTCCAGCACTTGGGGAAAATGTGATCCAGCATCAGCCGAGGGCTGGAGAATGACCTCGCGACGGAGTAAACATCCGGAAGGCCAAAGGAAGGTGAAGTTTGGTTGGGGACGTCATGCTTCGCAGCGGGGAAAAGAGGGGAAAGATTATTTCCTCAGGAGAGACAGGCAAGAAAGGAAGAGATGCTGACTGATGAAACAAGCCATGCCGGCAGGAAAATCCGGGGAAGAAGCAAGTCGAACCTCCTTGGAACCGTTTCCCGTGGCCGCCTTACCGCCTTACCGCCTCAGGCCAGCAATGCATGCGGAACCGGCGATTTGCCGGCTGGACCGGCTCGGTTGTCATGACCATTCAGGAACCAGAATCTTCGCAAATGTCTTGATGTCTTAATGTCTTGATGCAATTTACACATCCATTCATGCACTACTACCGACAATCCGACAATCCGACAATCCGAGGGATTATGCGCCCCCTTCCCCCTTCCCCCTTCCCCCTCCCCCTTAGACGGTTGGAGAGTTGGAGATGTCTCTCAGCGCCAAGTGTCACTCGCAATAACCGCCAGTCTGGCCCGGGAAAGTGACTAACGCAGCAGCCCTGTCGTGTGGGGAAAAGGGTGAAAAATTCATACCCCTGGGAGGAGAGAAAATAGCATCAGTGGCCAGTGCACTGTGTGAATTTGCACACTGGCACAGTGAGGCATTTCTGGCATTCGAGGAGAAAGGGGTGGGGGTCCCATCGTCATCCTTCGTTTGGCCCCTCTCCATTAGGGCCGGTCACCTCGTTTCAGGAAAATTTTCTGCTAATTCTGGGGAAGCTGTCCCTCTTGGGGCTAGCGGCCCATCCTTACTCAGGGTTGACTGATGACTCGGTTTGGGTGGGATTTCCAGCTGTCCACCTGATGAGGCAGACGAAGACGACGACGACGACAACGATGATGAAGATGATGATGATGGGGGCTGGCTGGCCTCAATACTCAGCCTTGGCCAGCAAGGCTCTTTCTGTGGCTCGTCAATGCCAATAGAAATGAGGCTATGAGCATGATGGGCAGAGAGTGGACTGAATCACACAATTTCATTAAGGGCGGTGAGAGAGAGAGAGAGCAAGAGGGGCAGCGGGTGGATGATCTTCGCACGATCAATCGGGGCTAACGTGACTAAACGTCGATGGTCTCGAACATCAACAAACCGAGTCTTCAACCACCACCACATTCGGTGATGCCTTGATTCTCCTGATTCTCCCCCTTTCCATTGACACACGGACACTGGGACTTGGAACACACAATGGTGCAAGCTGCTGCACAATAACGTCTTCTCCAGCTGCGAGCGACGGCAGGATTAGCTTCTTCTCGTCCATTCCGCTAGTTGTGCCTGATCAGCATCATCCTGCAGTGGGATGACTACCTGAAAACTGGCATCATCCGCGCAATTTCTCTCGTAATCGCAGTACTCGAGGGGTACTCAGGTTGGCGGTCATTCCGCCCTTGTTCGGCTCGTTGTTGAGGTGACCGAGGGGGGAAGTATGGGAAGTATGGGAAGTATGGGAAGTATTCTGAATGTACAGCGATGATGCAAGTGTACTGTTCCTCCGATGGCTTTTTGCGGGGAAAAGCAGCAGCCCAGCGCCCAGCCATGAGGGTTAGCGTGGCTTGTCTGCATCTGCCCACCACACTATTTACTAATAGTAATCAATTTGAGAACGGGGAGGCTCTCCAGTCCAGAACTACTCAAATTAGTGTAGGTATGAGTAGGAGGGAGTCACTACTCCTTGAGCCACGAGGGAGACCAAGAGAGTGCCAAATTGCCAATGTGATAGACTGTAAAACCAACTATAACACTGGAATAGTTGCAAAATTGTTACCTTACTTACTTACAATTAGTCCATCCCTGCTTACACTTCAATGGATCATCCACCGACTACTCGAGTACAAGCAAAGAATGGAAAGAAACTGAGCAAAAAAAAAAATGGACTCGACGATGACGCGTGACCGACCAGCCCATTTCCATTACCCCCAGGAAACTGCACTGGGCGTTGCGTCTGCGGCTGATTGGTGCAGCGGGTAGTTTCTGTTACGTTTTAGTCCCGCGGGGAGTGGGAACGGGCTTGTCAGATGATCGCGACAACTCTCCCAAGGAGTAAAAGCAGCACTGGATGTTTTGGGATGTTTTGCGATGTTTTTGGCTGTGGTGGATCCCTTCCCGACCAGTCCTGCCGTTCTGCGCACACGTTCCTCAAGGCTGCTTTTACAGGCGCCGCCTCAGCATCCGACGTTATGCGCGCGGTTCAGCCGGCAAACTCTTTTTTCACTCGTTTTTCTCCAGCAGAAAATTTGCTGGCGCTCCACTTCCCACCGCGTGTGACCCTGGCTGGGCTGGCTTTTGCTGGCTCTTTCTTTTGCGGTGCCTGGAATGGGAAATTCACTTCCCATTATTCCCAGAAATGCTCCAACTGAATTTGCTCGGCTTGTCCCGTGGTGCAATCATGAGTCGTCCTGCCGTCACAAAGGGGGCTGCTCCCATTCTATATAACTCCGTCCCCGCCACAACCTCTGGGTCGAGGCTATAGTGGATAATTAGTACAGTACCAGCATCACGACATCCTTAAAAGAAGGTGTGGATTTCAATCAGGGAAAAGAAAATAAAAAGAAAAAAGAATTTTTTTTCTTTCTCTTTTTCTCCTCTGAATCATATACTTTAACCACAGTTCCTGCTGTGTGTCTTCTTTCACTTCATACTTCACTGTTCAGCCTCTGTGGGATATTTATCCTCACCCTCACCCATTCACTCCTACTACCCCACACTCTCGACTCGATACCAATTCGCATATCAACCGAGTTTCGAGTCCCAATTGCACGCGTCTTGTCTCTCATCGCATTGCATCATCGCTGCATTGAGTCATCGCCAATTAGCGCAATTGCATACATACCTCTTCATACCCGCACACCACCACAACCCACATACAACACCACAACACAAATTACCATGCCGGGATCATATCGAGTCATTGAACCGCATCCATCGGTTCCTCACACCAGCCGTCCCGCTCTGCACACGGCTCGTGGAGGCGCCGGCAACGTTATCAACCTCAAGGGCACCAAGACCACTCCCTCGCAGACGGCCTCTGGACCGGCTTCCTTGACGCGCCTCGACTCGCGGGTGCCCAGCACCTTCAAGTCTGGCCGGGGCGGCGCCGGGAACGTCCACAGTGGCAGCGAGCGCGCCATCTTCAGCTTCGACGAGGAGTTGGAGCGTGAGCTCCGCCGCGCCGCGCCCGTTTACCACGTCGGCCGCGGCGGTGCCGGCAACATGGTCTTCAGCGACGACTCGTCTAGCAGCCTGTCGCGCAAGTTCTCCGCCAGCAGCAACGGCACCAGCAGTAGCTCTGGCTCCGCGCGCGAGCGTGCTCTCCGAGGTCTGAATAAGGGCTGGGACAAGCTCCGGGGCATGGCCTAAGCCAGCCAGCCCGGGACGACAACCCAAGCAACCACCAGCCAAGCCGTCCTTTGCGACTTTCCACTTATTCATTTTCAGCCTTTGCTTGTTCACCAAAGCGCCTGCGAACTTGTCCTTCTGGATCATGACTCACGACTTTACGACTCCCACCACAAAAAAAGTTCTTGATTTTACCGCCTGAATTGGGCTTGGGGGATTCGACCTCCACATGCATTTGTTCTCAACACAACTACGCATCTATTTAATTTCTTTTGAGCCTTCAACCAACAAAGGGTGCTACTCTTTACACTCCATGAATTTGTGGGAACTCTCACCTCAACATTTCAAACCTTCAACCTTCGAATCGCATTCACATCTCTTCAACATGATACCCCAATCGCTATGTTCAAAAGTTGATTCAATACTGGATCAGCATCGCATGGCATCTACTTTTTTTTTCTCTTTTTTTCTTTTGTTTTGTCTGCCATCCAAACTTCAACACAACAATCCTGGATCCTCATCCACAGCAGCGCAGCATAATCGAAGCTAAAGCTCATGTACCTGACCATTCAATCCTTCATCCTTCACATATGAACGAACGAATGAGCAGCACACTATCTCCTGTACCAACCCCCTAGATAGCTACCTCGCCGAGAGCGTGTGGAATGAAAAACAAGAACAGACAAGCAAAACCTTTTCCCTTCTTCCATTGTAGAAATCATTCCTTTCCCTTATTGTAAGCATGATCATAGCCCCCCAGGGTAGTACAGACCCAGCAAACCGATGCCCACATACAAAACACAGTGCGAGGGAGAAACGAAGAGCTTCGTACTCGCAAACAAACCCTATCCTTACGCAGAAGTGGAGACCTCCTCGCGAGTTCACCAACTCGAGTACGAAGTACGTACGTACGAAGAACGGGGAATCCGGGGGCGGGAGGCGGAGATGTCAGCCCAGCCTGAGCGAACCACGCACCACGCACCTCGGGATGGCTCCAAACCTTAACCTTTACCTGAATTACTCATGATGACATGCAAGAAAGGCCTTTCTCTTTCTTTCGCCCTTCCAGTACCCGAGGTTCGAGTGCCTTTTTGGGGGGGTGGTCGGGTCTAGATTCTATTCTAGAAGGTGGTCTAGAGTCTGTGCTGTGCTGTGCTGTGTTCATACTGTGACATATTGGATGGATTGGTGTCATACATACAATGTGGCGTGGTTTCTGGCGGGGCTTGGGAGGTCGTAATTGTGGGCAGTATTTCCGCTCTTGATGAGCTGGGTGGTAGTGGTGGTGGTCTTTGTCATGTCATGTTGGGAGTTGAGGTGGAGAGTTTATACGTGGGTAAGAAGCAACCTGAGGGTACTCTAGTTACTACCTACTCGGGAAGGCAACGAACGCTTCAAGGTTAAATCTATCCGGGTTTGCCTGATTGCCTGATTGCCTGAGGGCACTGTATTTCTTTACTGGGGTTCTAGTCTCGGCGATCACCGAGCTACAGTATACTACTACATCTCTTGTCTTTCGATTTACACTGCAGTAGCAGTAGCAGCGTACCTCCGAGATTTCGTCAGGACACGAAACCAATCAATCCATTTGAGGAAGGTTGTACTGTAACACCTGGCACCTGATATCAGTATTTGGAGTTCATGCAAAAAGAGATTGCACGCACGCAATTGGTTGGGAACATGTAGACCCAACAGCACGGCGACTTATTTCTAGACTAGACTATTCGGCGATTGCCCTGCATTGAGGCGTCAAGATGGTGGAACAGCATAAGAATAGTATGGTATAGTATTGGGTGGGTTTGAGGACCGAGGGGCTGGGCTTGGTGTCACCATGCGCACCCAAGCTACTCCTTCAGATTGGTTGTTGGCAGATGTACAGTACGGTGAATTCTCTTTGCGAGCTCAATTAATGCTCATTATTGGGCTTTGGATCGCAGGTCGCAGACGAGGGAAGGGAAGAGGTGCCATGAAGTGGTCATTCAAGAAATTATGTCAATCGCTCATTCATCTCATCTATGCCATTCAATATTTACACAAAAAGTACAGTCGATGAGAACGGAGGTTGGAGAGACCACTTGACAAGGAGCAGAAGGAGAAGAATGTTGATTGTCATCGCTCGATTTACTCGTGTTAGTCACTCCTCAGCAGCAGTGAGGGTTCATTCTGAAGACCCCAAATTGCGATTGGCTTGGTGAATGATCCGTCCCAGCAAGGCCAGGTGAGGATACTGGCCAAGCCGAAAGGTGTGACAGCTGGGATCGGATGCAACACGTCTCGGTTACGTGTACGCGTGCGCGTGCGCGTGCATAGGGGACATACTTAGAAGTGATAGGTTGTATGGTCGTCGAGAAGAATATGCACGAAACGTATCATCTGGGGTGCTTTGGAAGTGGTGGATGGGTTGTTTGGAGTGTCGAAGGCAGAGAGATTGGAAAGGTGCAGGGGTATCTATGAAATGGCTGCTGTTGGTTATGGTTTTGCCCCGAACTTCTTCAGGGACCTGTCTAAACAACCATCCCCTTCGTGCATACTAGTCATTCGTGCCTCCGGATGCATCCACTGACTTCTGCGCGATGGGATTGTTGTCCGTCGATCATGTCATGTTGTCCTCAGTCGGGACGTCGTCCTGCGATGCATCACGATTAAGCGAATTTCCGGTGAATGATCTCAGGATCTTCATGCCATTCGTCCGCGCTCACCCACATCTGGTGGTCCTCGTTAGCCACAGGTCCAACGAAATCCAAATGCGGGATGCAATTTACCTTGCGGAATGTGCTCAAACCAGCGAGGATCCCTCCGCCAATCCAGGTCGTGTATTTCCGCTCAGCAGGAGCAGAGATCCGGATCTTCATGTCCTCCACAGCCAAGCGCTTGATCTCCCGCATCAACCGATCAGGGAAGTTCTTGCATAATGTCGAGCCTCCAGAGAGGACAATGTTGAGGTACAAGGACTTGCGCAGGTCGAGATCCGTCCGGGTGATCGCATCTTGGACAATCTGATGCACTCCCGGATATTCCAAACCGATGAGTTCCGGGTCGAAGAGGATCTCCGGCGCGCGGTAGCGTTCTTGCCCGATCTATGCGTAGCTATTAGAGAAAAAACATGTCCCGCCCACTCATCACAAACTCGTACCTTGATCTTGTGCCCGTCCGGCAAAGCATAGTCCACCGACTTGGTCTCCAACTTGTGATAGTTGTTCATCCAGTCCTTCTCCTCCCGCTTGGGGTCCAACGACACGTAGCACACCTTCTCCTTGATCATGCGCACCACCTCCTTCTCCGCGCTGGTATGCAGCACATGGCCGTTCTTGCGGAGCAGCAACTGCAGCTGCTCCGTCACATCCCGCCCGGCCACGTCGATCCGCCGGATGCTGTTGGGGATGGCGAAGCCCTCGAACACCGGCACCGCGTGGGACACTCCATCCCCTGAATCGAGCACCACACCCGTCGTCCGGCCAGACGCGTATAGCGACAGGACGGCCTGGATGGAGGTATACAGCGCGGGGACGTTGAAGGTCTCGAACATGATCTGGGCGGCGGCATCGCGGTTCTTGCGCGGGTTGAGCGGTGGCTCCGTCAAGAGCACGGGGTGTTCCTCCGGCAGCGTCTTCAGTTCGTTCTCGTACACATAGTGCCAGATCTTCTCCATGTCATCCCAGTCCGTGACAATGCCGTGCTCCAGCGGATACCGGATCTTGAGCAGGCCGCGCAGTTCCTGGGCGCGGGAGCCGATGAAGACGTCGCCCTCCAGGCCACCGGCCATCACCCGCGGGTGTTTGGGCCGACCGACGAACGAGGGGAAGAAGCACGAGGGGATCTCCTCCCCCGCGAAACCGGCGCGGATGGTTCCGCTGCCATTGTCGATGACTATCGGGGCGTTATGAAGGGTGGCTTCTGCCATTGTGGGGAGGAAGCTGGAAAGGGGAAACGGAGCGCTGGTTGAGGTTCGGAGCGGGTGTTTTGGGTCGTCGATTGTTTATATGCAGTGGAAGGCCCCCGCGGCCGATTTTAATGGCTAGTGAGATAAAAGAATCGGTCGGAATACGTTTGATTTTATGAGATATAGTATTGCAAGGACAAAAATGGTAGAAGAACAATGCGTGGG
Organism: Aspergillus aculeatus ATCC 16872; assembly: GCF_001890905.1. Classification (NCBI taxonomy): domain Eukaryota; kingdom Fungi; phylum Ascomycota; class Eurotiomycetes; order Eurotiales; family Aspergillaceae; genus Aspergillus; species Aspergillus aculeatus. Next base: position 489,110 of record NW_017962987.1, read on the forward strand.
AGGGAGAAAAGCAAGGAGAAGAAAAGGACAAGAAAGTCGGTGGTGGTTCTTTTTGCGCGTTTCGGGGAAGGGAAAGTAAGTCCAGTCGGTTTAGTTGGATCTGCCCGCGCGGAGAAGCTTGGGCCACTCCACCACCAATCCTCAACTTCAAGTTCTCTTTAGCCACCCCATTCTCCTATCCTTTTTTCATACTAAGTACCTCCGGTTTCAATTTGAGAGGATGAACAAATGATAAACGTGTTCATCATTAGCGGAGCTAAATAACAAGTCCTCAACTATGAATGCTAATGCGCCATTGGTGATTGCAACCTTCCAAAGCCATTCCATTCCTCTTCTATACTAAAGCACCCAAGCCTTGTAACGCCATGGCAATTCGTTCCTCAACAACAGTTCATTTGCGATGAGGAGTAAGAGATAATGGGCTATGAAAAACAATCAATCCAAGAAGCCCAATTCGTCAGACATGACTTGATCTAGGCTCGGCGGAGGGATTTCCTGGGCCTTGGAGACCGGCGGCCACTTGGCCATCTGAACTCGCAGGCGTTCAGCCCGATCGACTGCTGTCGCAACATCCCTGATTGGAGTTCAATTCGAAGTCCACCACACAAGAAAGTAGAGACTGGACAACTTACTGATAGTGACTCGCAATGAGATAGCCCTGTTCTTGAAGGATATCGGCAAGCTCTTGCTGGTGGTTGTCTTTGAGGGTCGGATTCGGTACCACCGCAAGAGGCACGCCCAGTCTCAATGCATCCATAATGCTGCCAGAGCCTAGAGTCATGGTGGTCAGTTCGCGCATTGCGAAGTCTATCAGCGAGGTTGCAACTATACCGGCATGGCTGATAATCAACCCACCAACTCGACCTTCCGAGGGCCGGGCCTTAGCGAGACGCATTTCATTGTCCAGTCCGTCGGGATTGAAGTCGAATCCATCGATCAGCAGACCGTGCTGGCCCTCACTACCCGGGGGAAATTGGCGCAGGAATTCATCGAAGAGGGTGTTGCCGTCTTTGCCGTACTGGACCAGCAGGTTGGTGTAACCGTGTGCGCGCAGCTCACGTAGAAAGGTTTGCTCCAAAACCGATTGAATGAGAAGGTTGAAAGAAGCGGTAGCTCCCACAGTTACGAAGCAGAACTTCAGGGGATGGTCTTGCATTGCCATGGTAGACGTACTCGATATGATGTGTATATGGATAGGATAGGTGGATCGATGCAACGGAAGTGGGAACCAAGAAGTTGATTATCAGCACTGTGACTAGGCACCAGCCAGCTAGACAAAGTCATGCATGCCTGATTTAGGCTTGACGTGAATGGAATCGTCCGACGGTCAGTTAGTTAAGTTAATAGTAGTGACTCATGACATATTTTTGCAAGTGTCAGTTAATTATGTTTGTTACATACTCATAGAAAATGATGAGATGCGGAGCGACTACTTGCTCGCATAGAGTCAAGAATGTCCGGCAGTTTGAATGGCGGTGAAAGGGCCGCCTTCCCCAAAGGGGATAGTGGTTTGCGGGAAAGAAAGAAGTTCCCAATCCAATCCCATCCAATCCCATCTCCATCAAAAAAACATCCAAACCCTCCAATTCTCCGCCTACAAATCCCCCTCCCTCCCTCCATCCTCTCTCCCCTCACAATGGCCTCAGTAGCCAGGTCTCTGGGCCGCTCGGCCTTCTTCCTGGCCCGAAGAGGTCCCATCGCCAACCCCTCCTACCGCTCCTTCTCCGCCACGCCGCTCTCCTGCATGCCCGAAGACCCGGTCATCCCTGAGGTTCGCCCACGGCGCCTGGAGGATTACCCCAACCTCCCGGAGTACTCGCCCGAGAACTTGACTCCGGAGCAGCGGTCCCTGTACGACATGATGTCCCCGGAAGACCGCGCGGCCTTCGATAAGGTGAACAAGAGCATGATCGCCGAATTCAACGACCCGGAAAAACGCAAGGCCCGGATGGCCGAGGTCGACCAGAGAATCGCCGCGATTGACAAGCAAGTACAGCCCTGGCGCTTTACGGATGCAGCATTTACGAAGGGATTCTGGTCGGAGGAAGAGCCCGATGAGTTCGGTCTGGTGGAGGATATGGACGACGAATTCAACGACGACGACATGACGACCATGGCCTATGCCGAACTGGAGGAGCACCGTGAGATCAGAGAATACGCGCGGATCGCCGCCTGGGATATGCCGTCATTGAGCAGTATGACTTGACTCTTCTTCCCTTTTGTCTTTCGTTGACTCCTGGGAGGGAGTGGGGGCCATCCTTCCACTTGAAATATGAACCCCCACCTCCCAGCTTGAGAACGAAGCACCAACAAAAAAAAAGGCGCAGATCTAGCTAACTCTCACTCTCACACAGAACTCGCCAAACCCTTCACCCTGCCTCCCGAAACCCACATCCTCCGCTTCCGCTACACGACCTACATGGGCGAAGAGCACCCGGCCCAGCACAAGGTCGTGGTCGAGCTGGCCTCCAAGGATCTGACCCCCAAGCACCTGACCGAGGCCCAGCGCCAGACCTTCCTCAAGCTGGTCGGCGTGCGCTACAATCCGGACACCGACATCGTGCGCATGTCGTGCGAGAAGTTCCAGCACCGCGCCCAGAACAAGCGCTACCTGGGCGACCTGATCCAGTCCCTGCTCAAGGAGGCCAAGGAAGGCGACAGCTTCGCCGACGTTCCGCTCGACCTCCGCCACCACAAGCCCAAGACCCGCCTCCGCTTCCCCGACGAATGGGCCATCACCCCTGAGCGCCGCCGCGAGCTCGACGCCAGGCGCGCCGCCCAGAAGGCCCGCAAGCAGCTGGAGCAACTCCCCGACACCGTCGTCGATGGGAACCAGATCATCTCCGAGGCCATCAAGTCCCTGCCCGCGCTGACCTCCGCCATGCCCAGGCTCCCGGGCAAGGAGGACCAGAAGGGCGCCAAGGTCGGCGTGAGGGTCGGTGCTAGACCCCCGCAGCGTAGAATGCGCTGAGGAGGAGGAGAAGGTGGCGGTGGTGGTGGACCTGCTCAGGGAATCAATCCCTTCCGGCGCCCTTATGAGATTCCGCTGATTGATGCGCGCATGTGCGCGCGTGCGCGCGTGAGGATGGATGATATCTCCTTTGGGGAATCATTCGCGGGGTCAAGGGACTCTTGTCTGTATATGTGTGTATGATGTGTCTTGTCTTGTCTCGGAGCTCTTTTCTTCTTCTGGTTTCTTTTCTTTTCTCCGGTCCCGTCTTCTTGTCTTAATTTCCCGGAACTCTCTGTAAGCTCAGATCAAAACAGGGTGGCGCAATTTGCTCTTTTCTGCACGGTTGTACTAGATTCATCATATCAATGTATTATACTTCATTCCATCTTCACAGATATGGCTCAGGGTGGCTGGGGCTTGGTGGTGTTTCCGTCGAGCGATAAGGAAGCGAGGACCCTCATGGATTACAAGAGTACTAGAGTACAAGCTGCTTACGGCATCACCAAAGAGCCATCATGTTCGAGATTTACCACGAGAGTGACGAGCGTGGGCAAAGCTCAAGGGCTGTTTCATTGCATCAGGGCATGCCTGTGCTCATATTTTACATGTTCGAAATCCATCGCCTCCGCCCAACTCCCATCCAAATATAGACATGACCTCTGCTATATTACATTTCGCACACGAGACCGTGTCTTCTCCGAACAAGAGAGGGGGTTAGAGGCAACGAAAATGAAAACTGAAAAAGAGGAAACTTGGAAAGCAGAAAGTGAAAAGGAAAAAAGCAACAACAACATAGTATTGACAGCGTACATATGATGGCTGGGAAAGAAGCACTGTGTGTTCAGATACAGAGTTTCGCCTTCAAGGCTAGATTAGTAGTAGTAGTAGGCGAACAGAATCTCCATTTTCTCTCATTCCAACGTCAACGTCAAGTTAAGTAGGGGAGTCCTTCGTTCCTTTTGAGACAGAAAAGGTATATTTATTTCGCAAAGGAGATCCCGTGTAGCACATCATAGTAGTTCGCATCGTAGCACCTGGAAAAGCCGCAAAGTCGCATATTTATGTGTGATGGGGGGAGATCAAACAGCTGGTTTCCGATCAAGTAGAAGAAGGCCTCAGACCATATACATGTGGGCACCTTCCGGTCTCACCTAGTAGAGTCTCTATTTACTTCTCCTCTTCCATGGACAAACCGCCGAAAAATTCATCTTCGGAAGATCCAACAGAGCGTTGGCGATAAATCTTTTGACCAATGGTCCCAGAATTGAGCCTGTGACTCTTGCCTTTGACGCGATTGCAACGCTTGCCAGGGCTGGACTCCGACGAAGCAGTACTGGAGTGTGTAGAAGGGGAGGCATCTCGAGTAGGCGGCTCGGATGCGGCACATCCATGCACGAGACCCGGTTTAGTATGCGTCTGGAGAGACCCGAAAGTCCCAAATGTGACCTTTGAGGCAGGCGATGTGCAATTCGACGGAAGAGTGGCCTGGCTAGAATAACTCGCCCCAGCGACTCGCTCCTCCATTTCAGAGCTTGGATCTTCCGATGGGAATTGTGATCGAGGCTGATACAAACGACGGGACTTATGGTTCTTCTTGGAACGTCCCTGAGGTGCAGCATCTCGTAAGATACTTGAACCCTGGGACGGATTCATACCAAGAGAGGCAGGTAGGAGAGGTGGGATACGACCAAAACTTCCACGCGAATCTCTGCAAGTGCCTTCAAAAGGATCGGCAGCAACGTTCTTGTAAGCAGTACTCTCATGCGGGCGTGGATAGTCACAAGCAGGCGAGTTGTTTCCGTTGGCAGGCCTCAAGGATGAATATTCCTGGAATTCCGGAAGCGGATCAAAAGACAGAAGATCGAGCTTCCTGAGAGCCGTATTCTTGGAACTGGGAGTGTGCTTTTGCTCTACCCTCTGAGTCTTAGAAGCTTTCGCTACGTCCGTAGCCGGCAAAGCGAGTCTCGAGGCACCAGGAAATCCCAATGAAGATGGCTGGATGGAGAGCTGGTTTGCAGCAAATTCCTGTCCAGGCTCCCTTTTTATCTCAGGCGCGTCAAGCACTTCATCCATACCCAAGCGCGGGTGATAGGGAAGCGATCTGCTGTAGGAACCAGCATCGGGTGCAGGGAGTGTATGGTTAAGGGGGGTACGGGGATGTCCATGCCCATTGGGAAGTAGGCTGGGAATATTGAACTTATCGCGGTACCAGCGAGGGATGTCGCGCAGACCAAGCTTCTCTAGCATGGACAAATCGTGAGGCATTTCATGCTTATAGAGACATCCTATGGCGAGTGTTAGATTTATGCTGTCTAAATGTAACATGAGCCCCTCACCTTGTTGCTGATAGTCGCATTCGCCATGACGGATCCAATAAGAGCAGTACTCTTTCTTCGAGTTGTAGTGGGGGCTCTGGAAGAGGGTTAATCAAATTTCGTTACCTTGGAACTTTCTGGTGCATCGCATGTAGAGTAACACGTACCTGTCTAGCAGTACCGTTTCCTGGGGGATTCACATTGCTGCTTGGGACCAGCCAGCCGCTGGATGATGAAGGTGTCGCAAACCAGTTCTGAGATACACCATGTTGCAATAGCGTACTGATCGCAACTCTCTGGCTAAATGGTATATTTTCATCGGAAGCAAGATTCATAAGCGTCGCCTGCACGTCATTGTCGCGGGAGCGATGTCCAGGTGCGGTACCGGGCGACGCGCGAGTTGTGTGTGGGAGAGCGCCCTCGAGGACATAGAATTGCAATCTAGAGCTCACAGTACCCAGACTAGTCATGCCTTGAGTTTCGCTTGGCGAGAGGGTACGGGGAGCACCGCGGATTGAAATATGTGAGGGCAGCTCGTCGACAGCAACCAGGGGGGTGAGGGTGCCATTTGGGCGAGTACAGAAAAACTGAGGGCGAATCGGCGAAGACATGGCTGCTTGGCAGCGCCAACTTGCAAGTCAGTCTTTGGCAGGGATAGACGGATGAGAAGCTGGGTGTCAGGAAGCGATATAACCTATGCTAGAAGATGAAGTATATCGCCATGAGAGATGGGAAAGCAAAGAGTGTAAGGACGAATGGTAGAGAGATAGAAGTAGAGGGATGGAAGTAAAGAGGGGAACACAACCACAGTGAAGAGATTAAGAAAGAGAAGAAGAGAGAAGAGGATCCAAAGAATTAAACAGAAAGGAAGACCGTGTTAAAGATCCGTGAATCACTGCCCGCAAAAAATCAGTTAACATTCACTGAGACAGGCGTTGGCAACAGGGGTTGATAGCACCACACAGAGAACGATACACCATTCACTCCAGGAACAAGAGCAACCTAGGCGTGTGAGCTTGCAGAGATTGGTGTTATATTACCAACAACCCTGCAGTAACAGTCACGCAAAAAAAGAAGCGACAGGAACAGGAGTATAAAAAGCCAGTCTGAGAACACATCTAATGTTCGCCGCCCGTAGAATCAATGCAGATCAAAAGATTCTCAACCGGCCGAATACTGGCAAAAGACCAGAAAACAAGAAAAAGAAATACCAGCGCGAAGATTCCGCAGAGGATAAGAGCAGTCGCAGGGTCCAGATCCAGCCATGACTAAATGCCGTCAGTGTTTGTCCGATGATGCTCGCTAGTACAACCGTCCCGGATGGCTGCAGCCTCCTCGCTGGTCGCATGTCATGGGGGTTTGGTCCGCTTCTGTGAAAAGGGTGCAATTGCTGTTTCTCCGATAAACTCAGCCTCTGGGTGATATATCGTACCGGACTGATTCCCTCCATCCTCATACCTCTTAACTTGAAGCATGCTTTCTCTCTGCATCAATCGAATCCGGGCGAATTCAATGGTCAATGGTCAGGGATCAACGTCGATACATAGGCATTCTTTGCTTGCCCGTGCTGTCCCTAACAGAGTGTCACCTAATAGGATCGACCCATACTTCGTTTCCAGTCCTGAGATTGACATTTATGTGTCTGATAAGCCTCGATGCGGTCTGCTGGCAACGTGGAGGTAGTAAGTAACGATTATATCGGCGGGTGACGTTGGTGACACGAACGATCCAACGAATGAGCAAATCAGCATTATCCACAAACGGTATTGCGAAAAATCTCAGCAAATACGCAGCACGCGATGCGCGGAAACAGGAGGAGAATGGCAACAAACGAAATGAAGTCTACTTCGAGTTCCGTCCTGAATTTGATATCCACAAACGAGATGCAGTCGGCGGGATGTTCTGGTTTGAACCAGCCGGAGCCAAACAGGAAGGAAGAAAGGAAGGAAGGAAGGCAGGAAGGAAGGCCAAGATCACGAACATGTGACCCGATTTATCAGCCTCAGATCCATTGCTTCTCTAAACGAAATGTAATTACATAGCTTTTTCATGCAACTCCTGCCAATGCTATGATATCACGAACTCCGAGACCCTGGAGGCAACTAACGCTGAATCAATCCCTATGGAAAGAGAACAAGATAACAAAACCACCACCGCCACGTGCTGCTTCCTGCTGCTTCCTGCTGCTTCCTGACCCTCTTGATGAACTGTTAGATTTACACTCCGTTGGTAGGATGGTGTTGAGATATATGAGTAGATAAAGGGAAAGAATGTCCGGGATTCATCAATGCTTGACCAGCTGGCTCTATGCGATGTTCAGTAGTGAGGTCGACAACAGGGGAGCTGGTTGCAACAGGGGTGGAGGCAGGAAGAGTCGCACCGCCTGCTGCAGCCTTACTGGCCTCTTTTCTCTTGCGCAGTGCAAGGTTGCCACGAATACCAGTCAGATACTTTTTCGCTAGGAGAACGAGCTCCCTATCCTCAGTACTATGCTTTATAGCATCCAGCATCCTGGCGACTTGTGCATCAGACTTCAGATGAGGACATGTGCGCGAGTAACCATAGTGGGCAAGACCACAGAGGGGACAATGCTCAACACCAGCCAACCTCAAGCGACAGGAACCAACCGGGTGAGCCTGCTTGCATGCAATACAAGTTGGTTGCTGAGTTTGGTTAGGTTCCGCACTGCCATCCATGGCCAGCGGCAAGTTGATGGGAGCAATTCTTTCGAATTCTCGAGCTGTGGCTTGCGTTAGCGAAATGCGAATAACCCCAATCGAAGGAGAATCGAGCACTTACTCTTAGTCTTTTTGGGGATGACCGGTTCATCACGGTCTAGCTCAGGGGCCAAGTCAGACTCGGAGTCGACGGCGTCTTCGACCTGGTACTCTCCGTCGCTGTCTGCTAGTCGCTTTATATGATCATCGACGGGGGACGATTCCCTGGCAGTTTTGCCGTAATCAACATTGGTACGCTTCCTCTTTCCACGACCAAATGTCTCCGCTTTTCGCCTGGCTTCCTCGGCTGCAGCTTGTTCTCGCTCGCGCAGAATGTTGTCCCAAATGTCAGCATTGGGTATAGTCTGCTCAGTCTGCTCAGTCATTTCCTGGAGGCGATCCTCCAGATTCTGGTTATCGTTTGCCCACACCCGAGCAAAGCTGAATTGGGACTCCGGGTCACCTTCAACGGACGCCTTGGCTTGTTCGGCTTGACTGCGATCAAGGAGCTTATCGACAGATTCAGAGTCATATCGTACATCGCCAGAGTCATCGTCATCAAACAAGGCCTGAGCTCCATGACGGAGGACAGACTCAAGATCTTGCCCGTCATCTTCTTCAGCCACCATGCGGTCAATAAGAACGTGGTCTAGGACCATCTTCTTCTTGCCTATTTGCATGATTTTCTCTTCGGCACTGCTCCGGGTCATAAGCTGGAAGACAAGAACCTTGTTCGTTTGCCCTATTCGATGAGCACGCGACAACGCCTGCATGTCTTGATGGGGGTTGAAATCCGGGTCCATAATGATCACTGTATCTGCAGTAGCCAGGTTGATCCCCACTCCACCAGACCGAGTCGAGAGAAGAAAGGCGAAGTAGGGCGAATCCTGCGCGTTGTAATCGTCGATCGTCTTCTGCTTCTCGAGCGAAGTCATTCTCCCATCGAGGCGAAGATGTGGCAAACCCATTCCGTCGAGGAAATCCTCGATTATGTCGAGATTTTCGAGAAACTGACTGAAAATGAGGACCCTATGGCCACGATCCTTGAGTTTTGGGAGCATCAATTCCAACAATTGAAGTTTACCAGCTGCATCCACCAAGTGCCGATGAGATTTCATCCTATCAGCAGTTCTCTCCTCGATGGCTCTGCTATAGACGAATGGATGACACAGACATTTGCGCAGTTGCATGAGAATATTGTTCAGGTTATGTCTTTCGGCCTGTTTCAAAGCCTTGGCCCCATTGCGCTGAAAGATAGCCTTGATCAATTGAGGGTTTTTGGCAAGGATAGATTTGTATAGTTTCTTCTGTACCACAGACATCGAGACCGGAACAATAATCTGGGCAACTGGAGGAAGAAACGTGAGCACTTGCGCTTTTGTCCGTCGCAGGAAAAAAGGCCGTAGCATTTCATGCAGCTTTGTAATATTCTCCTGTGAAAGCGTGCCGTACTCTTGTTCGAGGTCAAAGGCCTTCTTTGACGGGTCGCAAAACTGGAGCAAGTTGAATAGTTCTCGGATGTTATTCTGGAGCGGAGTTCCGGTCAGAAGCAACTTGAACGGAAACCTGATTCGCGACAGTGCTTCATAAAGCTGGCTCTTGTCGTTCTTGAGCCGTTGGCCTTCGTCAACAACCAAGCCGGCCCAGGGAATCTTTGCCAGGAATCTGCGGGATGCGTCATCAACCATCGTCTCATACGAAGTCACGACGACATGGCATCGGAGAGTAGGATCGTCATCAGCATACATCTCATACTCTTTGGCAAGATTGCGAGAAAATGCAGACCCGTAGTATGTCACCACCCGCATTGAAGGAACCCATGACTTGATTTCCTTGCGCCAGTTGGGACAGGTGGAATTAGGCACCACCACTAGGAAAGGCCAGCATCTATGGTACTGAATCAGGGTAGCCATGAAGCCAATGACTTGAATCGTCTTTCCAAGACCCATCTCGTCGGCAAGAATAGCGTTTTGCTGTTTGAACCACATGTAGTAGAGCCAATTGACACCATCATGTTGGTAGTCCATCATCTCTCCACCCGTCATAATGGTGGGCTGATGGTCTTTGACCAGATCAGTTTGGAAGTTCTTCTTTCTCTTCTTGGCCAGATGTCTCCTCAAAGTTTCTTGGTTCGGCTGACGGACATATTCCCGTTTGACCCAGTCCGCAAAAGCAGTTTTGAAGTCCTCCCATCTCTCTGCATCACTACGATCAGGAGGCGTATCCCAGACTACATCCTCATACGGAAGACCTTTGAATTTGACATATACCTGAGACACATTGTCAATCCGCTCAAGGTCCGTTTCATAGGACCTCTGCTTGCTTTCTCCAGGCGGCGATGAGCTAGAATAACGGACGTCGAAGATGATATCGATGCGTAAGTAGTCCTCCGGGACAGCTTCTTCGATAGTCCTTTGCGGTGCGAGGTTCTTCTTGAGAAAGGCCCGACGCATGATATGGTTAACAAAACCCCAGACCCAGCTTCCAGGCATCCAGGTCGCGTTGCTGTAGGGTTGGTTCTTCCATTTGATAAGATACTCTCGCTCCGCTTCTTTCGCGGCTTTCGCCTTTGGATCGACTGGTCGCCAGGCAACTATAGCACCGACTTCTCCCGGGACTGAAGCACAGTCCTGGCAATGCCACGTAAGATGAGCGACATCAGATAGATGTTCGAAGTGAAAGGCTCGATGACAAGTAGTGCAACGGAATAATAGATTAGCCACGTTATTGACCCGCGACATATCGATGAAAGTTATAGGATCCTTCCCACCATTCTGCTGCCGAGACTGTTGCTCCTGCTTCGGCGTTAGACGATCCCGTAGTGGCCTTGACATATTCCCTTCGCGATTGCAGATAGCACAGTGGCCTTGATGAGGAACAATTGGGTCTTTCGAATGAGCAACTCCCAGGCAGTTGCGGCATTGAAGGACAAACAAGTCTTCGGTGACTTTAGTAACAAGATGGTCTCGGGCAGCCCGAGGACCCAAGCATGAATGGTGGAAACTGCTGGTACATCCCTGGCAGAATACGAGAGGTCCTTTCGCATAATCGTCTCCAATGACATGGCAACTCTTGCACGCGCCGCGATGTCTTTCCCGGAAAGGATCATTTTCCGGCATCTTCTGAAACTTTTCTTTGGCACCGAAATACTTTTCATGGTGTTTCGGTGTGCCCTCATTCTCGGAAATTTCATCTTCATTCCGTTCGCGCAGATTCTTCCGCAAAACCTTTCGAGTCCTTGTCGACTGACGCGTGCCTACTGGGGTACTACGGCGGCTGTCTTCTTCGTCCGATAGCAGGATCTTCGAGCGCGACTTACTCTTTCGAGCCCGTAACATGCGACGCCCCCTTGGTGTTGTACCAGATGATGCGATAATATCTTCACTGGAAGAATAACCTCCTCGTCGTGAGTGACCTATCTCGTCATCGCTACTCAAATCTCCGAAGAATGCCGTGAACCCAGTATTTCTAGCCCGGGTAGATCGCTGAGTACTTCTCCTGGTCCGCTTTCTTGCGTCGGACAAGTCCGAGTCTCCTTCCGATGTTTCGTGGGATTGAGATGAGGCTGATTCATTGGGACCGTATTGGAAGAAATTCGATAGGGCTTGCCGTCCATTTTTGAGAGTTTCAAGCTGCTCGGATGAGGCCTGAAAGATCAGACAGTTAGTTACACGATACGCGGGCAAAAAGGTTGCAAGTGCAACATACCTTTTGAATCTCGCCACTTTTCAGCCTAACACGATACAGAAGCCCGCCCTCTGTCTCAGAAACCTCCTCACTGATGATGTACAGAGCTTCAAAGTGTCCAGGTAGGAAGTCGCAGTCCTCGATAACACTGCTGGGGGCAAGTGGAACCTCAACGACAGGCCGCGGTAGCTGAAGCTCTGATGGGCTTTCTTGGATCAAATCGCGTTCTGGTGAATCTTGCTGAGGTGGAGATTCATCTTCAGATGCCTCAATCTCTGGCATTCCAGACTCTTTCAAGGCTCTTCCATCTTGAGGCGCTTCCGAGATGCGAGCAGCAGGGCCGCTCTTGAACTTGGCAAGAAGCTCCCCAACAAGGCCGCCTTCGCTATCAGAGTTGTCCGACATGTGCTGGTTTGGTCTTTCGTTGTAAATTTCTGTTCCGTCAAGGAAACAGTATTTCAGAATTGAAGCATGAGCTGACGATGGCAGTGAAAGACCTATGTGTGCCTGTATAATCGGAAGAAGAGAGGTAGGTTGTGGTATTCGTTGAAATCGAATATTGAAGATGAGTTGACACCGGGATAAGATGACACTGAGATTGGAGGCTCTAGAAAGCGAGTCGAGACGGTTGACTTTTGTGCACAAAGGAAGGAAGAGAAATGTGCCGCTTCATCGTTGAGATCATGTATAGCAGCTTCGTCTCTTCCTGAGACGGTGATATTAATTAATTCATGCGGACGCGTTCTATCGACGCGGTTCAGAAAGGAATAAAGATAATGCGCCTATCTTATCAGGGACTTAGTTTTGGGTACGGTAAGTGGCGGGCGGTGGAAACCGGCAAAACGGGTTAGATTGCTTTCTGCGGTAACTAGACGGCTGAGACTCTCTCCTGTGCTCTTTCTACTGCTGCTCGTCTTGGATGATGATCATCCTCAAGGAATGATAAATAAAGGAAGAAGACTGCATGGGATTGAGGAATCCGCACTGACCCCCACCTTGATCTACATGCCACAGAGACTCGAGGTGGGAAGTATGGAAAAGTAACATTATAGACTACAGTAACATCTATTTGCCAACGCCCAACCTAGCATATATGAAACATAATGAACCAACAAATCCCATCCCCAACCCTCTGTCAAGACTTCCCAAACAGTTCACAGAAAAGTCATAAATCTTAGTCATTTGATACCGAGACCGTGCACAGGCTAAGAGAAATCACTTCTTCCGGCTTTTCGATTTCGAGGCGGCGTTGGACGAAACACTGGCAGCTCGTGACGTGGAGGCTGAGTTTGCTTTGCTGCCACCCTTGACAGCCTTCACCTGCTTGTTCTGCGAGGAGCGTCAGTAAGAACTATGCAGAAGTTATCAATAAGAAGTTATGACTTACAACTGCACCACCCTTGGTTTTCTTCTTTGCAGGGGCCTCTTCTTCATTCTCAACCTCCTCTTCGTCCCGATCACGTCCGCGACCTTTGCCACCTTCACCATTCGCCTTTCCGTCTTCAGCGGTCTCGAACTCCTTAGCGACAGTGTTCAATAGTGTGGTGCACCGACGCCCGATTTCGACAGGTGTCCGGCTAAGAAAGAACCAGTCGAAGCGGAAGAGGGGAGACTCGCGAATCTCGTCGCGGATTTTCTCATATAGACCTTCGCCATCGACCCCATACTTGTCTAGCATAACCAACAAGAATCGATCCTCTTCTTCTGTATAGACTTTCTTATTGGTAGTCGAGACCGTGTAGTTGATCTTGAGCTGTTGAAGGGGCACGCGGTACATCTCCATCTTCTTGCGCAACATCTTGCGCTGATGGTTCATCTTGCGAAGCTTTTCCTCGCCTTGATCGATGACGCGAAGATACTTAGGATAATCTTGAATTTCGGTGTATCGTTCCCAGAATACTTGAGCGTACTCCTCGATTTCGTCCGGCTCCTTGCTATCAACCTCGGTAGCAATGCCGGCATAATCAGTGCGACCGAATTTGGCTGAGCCATTGACAAACTGCTGGAAATCACGGCGGTTCCAGGTAGAGAAGCCTTCTTCGGACATCTTTGCCTTTTGTGCCTGCTCCTCTTCCGTCAACGGCACGGCATTGTCTATCTCTTGTTGCTCCAGATCACGCTCGGCTTCACGCTCACTGAGCTCTTCATCAGGACCGTCCGATAGAGGAACCTTATAGCCAATCTCTTTGTGGAAGTACGCCGTTTCCTTCTCCTGAAGCTCTTGAAGCCCAGGGGGGAAGAATTGCCAATCATGGACGGCAATTTGCTTGGGCGCTCGCGGAACCTTCGGTTTAGGATCAGCTGTTCTGCCACCGGTGGCCAAAGCTTGACGATAGTACTTGTCGATAGAGTAGAACTGCTCCTTTCGCTCGCGCTTGGCTGGGTTAATCCAGTTGATTCCGATGTCTTTCTTGCGATCGGCGAAATCTTGACCATTCCACTCGTATGCACTCTCCGAACTAAACTTCTGGAGGTCGTCGATTCCAAGCTTTTCGTACTTCTTGTTGAGCTCCGCGGTTCTTTCTTCACCCTTGCGCAGGATAGCATCGATGTCATCTTCCGACAATTTGTTCTCCGTAGACAAAGACCCCGTTGCGCCTTTCTGGGTGAAGACGTTGGCAGCTCCATGCTGAATCATGCCAAGGAGCTCGTCTTTCGAAGCAGCATTCTTGGTTTGCTGCTGGGCACGCCCTTGTTGAATAACGAGTTGGTCCAACCGCAATTTCTGCGCAGCACGCTCTAGAACTTTTTCCTCAATGGCATTTTCTGTGATGAATCGGAATACAACAACCTGCTTGGTCTGACCGATACGATGAGCACGATCCATGGCCTGCAGATCCGCCTGGGGATTCCAATCACTGTCGTAAAGGACCACGATGTCGGCGGTTGTCAGGTTGATTCCCAATCCGCCTGCTCTGGTTGTAAGAAGGAAGATGAATTTTTCTGAGTCAGGCTTGTTATACTCGTCAATGGCGGCGATTCGATCCTCATGAGCGGTCGTACCGTCAATGCGGCAATATTTGTACTCTCGGAATACGCAGTAATCTTCCAGGATGTCAAGAACACGACTCATCTGGGAGAAAATGAGCACGCGACTGCCCTGCTTCTTCATGCGCGCCAGAACCTTATCAAGGATTACCATCTTTCCCGCATTGTCCACAAGATGCTCATCGGTTGTGTATGGAGGACCTGGCTCGGCGCCTTCGAAAAGGTACGGATGATTGCAACACTTGCGCAATTGCATGACAATATTTAGCAAACGAGTCTTCGATTCGCGCTTGCCGGCAGCACCATTCACCGCGTCGATGTCCTTCTCCAAGATTTTCTGGTACCATTTGACTTGCATCTCTGACATGGGTACGTATAGGTTGATTTCCTTCTTAGGAAGCAGGCTCTTCTCCACGTCGTTCTTGACACGGCGCAGCAGGAAAGGCCGCAAAACGCGGTGGAGTTGTTGCACCACAGTGTCCTGGTCAGCATCCTGACTGGAGAACCATTGATCAAAAGCCTCCGAATCACCAAAGACATCCGGTAGCAAGAAGTTCAAGAGAGCCCAGAGTTCGTGCAGGTTGTTCTGCAGAGGAGTACCAGTAATCAACAGTCGATTCCTAGAATGGAAGACACGAATGATCTGTGCCAGTGAAGACTCTTCGTTCTTGATACGATGAGCCTCATCGATGATGATGTACTCCCAAGCAAACTTCTTCAAGTGACTCTTCTCGCGAAGAACCATTTCATAACTGGTGATACAAACGTCGAAGTTCTCGTCCAGAAGGCGCTCGTTGATCAAGCGATGCCGCTCTTCCTTGTCACCCTGCAAAACAAGGACATTCACCTCAGGAGTCCATTTTGCAAACTCTCGCCTCCAATTGTCAAGTGTTGATTTCGGGACTGCGACAAGGTGTGGTCCAGTGATTCCGCAAACGTGTCGGAGGTAGCCAAGGAAAGAAATGGTCTGTAACGTTTTGCCCAAACCCATCTCATCCGCCAGAATACCAGAGATGCCGTTTTCATGGAGGGAAACAAGCCAGTTCAGGCCGGCAATCTGATAGTCGCGCATCTCTCCCTTGATGAAGGGCGGGGATTCCCGGAAAACGGTGCCCGTTTCGCCGCCACTCCTTTCGTCTTTGAGAAGTTCGGCATCTTCTTCTTGTTCTGTTCTGCGACGTCTGTCGGCGCTCGCACCACCAGAGCGAGCCGATCCCTTCTTCTTAGCTTTTGCTTCCTCTTCTTCATTTTGCCGGTCGATCTCCGCCATGATCTCTTTAATTCGCGGGTTGGGATTTGTTTCTATGAAATGACGGAATAGATCGGTGAGGCCGAGGAGGTAGCGAAAACGACGGATAGAATCATCTTCCTATAACACACAATGAGTGGCCGCTAGTGCATGGATATGTAGCATATCCACCTACCATTGACTCGTCCAAGCGACCGTGCTTTTTACCCAGGATACTCTTTCTCATGTGAAAAGCTTCGGATCGTCGTCTCCGCCCATCCAAAGGCGGTGCGTCGCCTGCAACACTGCTCGCCGTGGTGTTGGGGTTCGTATCAGTATCCTATTGCGCGCCCGTTAGCCCGAATATGCGTGATAGCAGTGATCAACATCGGAGGGTTAGTACCGTGTAGTCGGGAGTGTCCTAAAAGTTCGAGAACGCCCTGATGATTAGCGAAAGCGTCCTTAGAGGATATATAACATGATTTAACAGGTATTGTTCATGGCATGAATGCGCGCACTTACCGTCATTTGCGCGTCTGGTCTATCAACTGGCACCGACGTGATGGGCTCTGCAGCCGCATCTGTCATTGGGGTGTCTGCCTGTGACGGCGGGTCGGAAGTCGGAATGTGTGAAGGAGCCATGACTTTCCAAAGCGCACCTTGCGCAGGCAAGTTCAACTATATCGGGAGAAACGCGATCTGATAGTATACAATCAGACTAGTATGGAGGGAGTGAGCTGATCGGAGAAGATTGGCACTCCTTTGAGTGTGAAATAAGTGAGGACAAGCCTGGTCACACGATTTGTCTTTGAAGGATGGAGGACAAAGATAGAGTAAAAAACAATTGTAGTGACGGAGGATGATGAAAGGACGAAAGAAGTACCGCCTCGCAGTCGCGCCGGGATGGCAAATGGAAATTCGCCGGCGAAGCGCGGCCCATTGACGCGCTGATTGGCCGGGGAGACGCGCAAGCTTAAGGTGAGTAAGAAGTGAGTCAGCAGGGGAGGAAAGAGGGGAAAAATCGGGACTCGGGAGGAGGAGGAGGAGGAGGTCGTCCCTCCGTAGCCCGTACTGCAGGGCACGCTGGCAGTACTGTACACTCAGGATAAGGCGCTTGCCCAGAAGAGCAGAGCGGAAAACAAGTTTCCCCGCTGTGGGTCACGTTACCCGGTCAGACGCAAAGAAGGATCAGCTGCGCCAACATTCTCCCGATCGAATCATCCTTGAGTCAACATCGTGTGTCTACTTCACTCTCCCACTCCCTTTCTTTCCTCCTTATCTACTTCGTCCTTACTTGTACTGTCACCCTTTGTGAACATATCTCTGAAATATTCTGATATTGCCGGCTCCTCCTGACCCTTTCGAGTAATTGCCCGCTCCCTGTTGGCAGCCAACGCACGGTTCAATTCACCCCTCCTAGTGGCGGTTGTGACGACGTCGCCGTCTCTAAGACTTTGTCTCAAGTTTCCTGCAACGCTACTTCTTTTGCTGCAGTCCACTTCATTATGGACTCGATGAGATCTTTGAACACTTCGTTGCCGAAATCGACACCCCGCCCGCAGCCCCCTGAGCAGCTTCTTCAATCGTTCAAGGCGGCTGCCCTCTCGGTCACCAACCTTTACAAGAATGCCGTTTACGAACAAGCTCAGGCCAAGCAAGCAGGCTATCAAGAAGCAATTGAGGACCTATTGCACTTTCTAGATCGGGAAAACCTCGGGTTGGGTGATGGAGAGGGCTGGAAGGTTCGACAGTGGGCCACAGAACGGAGCGACGGCATCGGTGCCCATAGCGACGACGACGAGGTTGAGAAACAAACCAGAGGCACAACTTCTGCTGCAACTCGCAAGGCACAGCCCGAATCTGAATCGACTCGACAAGCATCCAAGTCAGCATCTCCATCGGTCGACGAGCCGAGCGCCCCGCCACCCCAGGCTTCATCACCCCCGTCCTCCCCTCCGTCGTCCGAACCTAGTACCTTCGACAGACCTACAATCTTTACTTTCACTGCCGGACCAGCCTTCCCACCAGAGCAAGATATGGATATGCAAGCTTCGGATAGTTCAACACCCTTGTCTCAAGACGGCGCGCCCGTCAGCGTCTCAGTACTGCCTCGAAATGCCCGGCAGCAAACCCGTCATAACAACTTTTCACGACCCAACCCTCGATCATCCACTCGCGAGTCCTCCGTCGGACTTGGCTCGAAACGCAAGCTCGCAGTGCCGGATTTCTTCGACTTGTCCGGCCTCGGGAATCGAGACTTGTTTGGCGGCGGCAAGCGAGGCCGCTTCACCTGAAAGAATATTGTATCGACGATCAGACGAAGTTCATATTCCTATGGTTACGCAGCGGTTATTAGTACATTGATCCATTTTTTTTGTTTATCCTGGTGCATTTGTGGGAGTATTGCATGCGGTCTTCAGGCCACGGTCATTTATCTTTCTTTTTGTTTTCACTTCCGTTTTCACGCTCATCCTATCCTCCACTGTGCTTCCTTTCTTCACATCCACTTTTATCCACCCTTCATTTCTCTTCCTTTTTGATTCAGAATCATCCAATTTATAGAGGTTAACAGGCTTTGGCGATACCCGGCGAGGCAGCTCGTGTCAATGCTAATCATATAAACATTTCATGCACTCATTCACAAGTGACCCTTCTCAATCATGCAGTATTTTCGATCATTTGAGCTAATATACAAAACGCCCTGAGTGGAATCTGAATCACAAAATTCATTTGAGTATTAGTTGAAAGCCCTCCAGATGCCCATGCCGACCAGGGTTGCGGAAATAGTCGCAATGCCGAGACGTCGAGATCCCATCTTGTACTTGGTAGCGCTTTGCATAATTGTCTTCTCTTGCTTCCTGAGGTTGCTCATGCCCGTCCAGTAGCTGTAGACACCGAGGCCGATAAATGCGGCAGATCCTGTGTTCCTTGAGGCTTAACCACCGGGGCTTTCAAGCGAGTTGGGGCAGACGGAGAGAAAACCAACCTGTAATGCGGCAGGATAGACAGTCATCGTAGGATTCTTCGGCGAGCATGCGCTTTGCATCCTTGGGCTGAACATCCCAGCGCTCAGTCTCATTCGAGGAGGAAGGCATGTTGAGCGAGAGCGGCAAGGAGAAGTATGAAGTCCGAAAGAGATTATGAATAAACGGAGAACAATAGATAACTTGGACTGCTGTATACAAGCTCAATCCATCGAGCATGGAAATCCCCGAGACGGGAATCAATCGGATTCATCCGATGGACAAGGCGGAGGTGGACGGCAGAACGCGGGCGATTTGGAGGCGGATGGCCTCATTTCCCTTCCCCGACCATCACGCCCGGACGGACCATGACCGCCCTCTCCCCCCCTCCCCCTCCCATTCCCCAGCCCCCGTCGAGTTAGGTCGCCATCATGAGCGGCCAAGTCGATGCGCTTTACATCTACGATGAGCAGACGTCTGTTTCTCCAACACTCTTCTTTCCCCCCACAGCTACTGACGTCTGTCCTTCAGCAATCCGATCGTCGAGCAGGTCTACCGCTCCCGTCCGCCCTCCGCACCAGTAATCCGCTCTCTCTTTCTCGCCCATGCGGCCCCTCGCCCCTCAGTGCTGTACCTGCCCGGTGCGATTCCACCGGTGACCGTCTTCTCCATCGTCCAGTCGAATCTCACCTTCCTCGCAGTCTCCGAGGTTGACTCGGAATCGCTGCTGGTGCTAGAGTTTCTACATCGAGTCGTCGATGTCCTCGAGGAGTTTGTTGGGGCGCCATTGCTCTCAACAAAGCTACAGGCCAACTACGATGTGGTCGCACAGCTACTTTACGAGATGTGCGATGGCGGCATCGTGTGCAACACCGAGCCCAATATGTTGCAGGAGGTGGTGGAAATGCCAGGATGGATGGGGAAACTCTTGGGCGGGGTTGGGTTGGCTGGGTGAGTAACTATACCTTGTCGATGACCCCGCCACTTACGCATACGGCGCTCTGAGTCAATTATACTAACCCTCGTGGTCCTGTCAAAATAGTTCATCCACGCCAATCCTCGGCCAGCCCAACGCATTGAAGCAATCTTTGTCGTCCGCCGCCGCAGCACAAGGTCCCGCGATACCTTGGCGGAAATCCGGTGTTCGTCATACCTCGAACGAGATATATGTTGACATAATCGAGTCCTTGTCGGTCACTATCGCCCCTTCCGGTCGTCTGCTATCAGCTTTGGCCTCCGGCACCATCGCCTTTACTGCAAAGGTCTCCGGTGTCCCAGATCTCCTTCTCTCCCTAACGGCGCCCGGCGGCCAGAAAGCCTTGGGGCAGAAGCTGGAGCTTCCTGTTTTCCACCCCTGTGTGCGATTAGCGCGATGGCGGGAACGGCCGGGGGAGCTCAGTTTTGTTCCACCGGACGGACGTTTCATTCTCGCCGGGTATGAGGTGGATCTCCTACCGCTTGACCCCAACCTCGACCAACCTCCCACCCACATGGAGAAGCTTTTCCTGCCGGCTATCGTGGATGTTCGCAAGTCTCTCGGTCCAACAGGCGCCGAGTTCGAAGTGCGCCTGATTCTGAACACCAACTTTCCGGGCTACACATCCGCCAACCGGCCCGGAGTTGGGCGCAGTGGGTCGGGGTCATCGACCCCTTCGTTCCTGGGAGGTGGCGGGAACTCCACGGCGCCTGCCTTGGAAGAGGTCATCGTTACAGTCCCCATTCCCAAGTCGGTCCGGAATATCACAGAGATGCAAGCCAGCCGCGGAGAGGCCTTGTATACTCCGGGGAGTGAGGTGCTTGAATGGCGAATCCCGACCAAAGACGCCGGTACGGTTTCCGGCACCGCAACCCTGCGGTGTAGCGTGGTTGGTCATTACGATGAGGACGATGCCGAAGACGAGTTGGAAGATGCGGACGCCAACCTCCTCCAAGGCTACTATGACCCAACCACGGCATACCAGGACCCGCAAACGGGCACCACAAAACGGAAGACCAAGAAAAAGAAGAAGAAGAAGGTCGTCAAGAAATCCTCTCGCGCAGCCGCGGCGGTTGCAGCAGACGCCGAAGCATCAGCTTCTCCTGCCGCCGACCCCAACAAACTCCTGGATGCCGAACAGCCCCAACCCTACACCCCCTCCGACCCCTCCCAGCCGTCAACTCCAGCCCCTCCAGCTCCCTCACTACCATCAACACTCCTCCCCGAAGCCGAAGGCGACACGCAACATACTACCCCAGAAACGGGCGCCGAACCCGAACACGAACCCGAACCCCACAACGCCCGTACAGAAAAGCCCCGCCACAACTCCTCCCCCAAACCCTCCAAAGACCGCCAGCCAGCCAACATATTCCACACCGCTCCCCGCAAGACCAAAACTCAACTCAATGCCATACTCATGCCCACCTCCGCCTCGGTCTCCTTCTCCGTGCGCGGCTGGCTCCCCTCCGGTCTCAAAGTCGACAGTCTCAACATCGACCCGCGGAAAAGCCGCGGGCTCGGCGAAGGCGTCAAGCCATACAAGGGGGTCAAATACCTCTGCGTGAGCCAAAAGGGCGTGGAGAGGAGGTGTTAGCGGGTCTCAGGCTTCGGGGTTCAGTGAGAATCCGGAGCCAGAAGTCATCCCCGTTCCTCACTCCTCTCCCCGTGGATGCACATCACCCATCACGCACCTCCCAGGCATCCCCTAACATATCCTTCTCTATATCTCAAAAAATATTTAGCCTGCCACAACCACGTTACTGTATATGGTCGGGTTGCTCATGTATCCCCGCACCCCCCGGAAATTTTCTTTTTGCTTAACCCTGTCACATCTCAAGTCTTTCCCGACATCTCTTTCCAATTTCTGGCTCATAGACCATTTACTTCAAAACCTAGGTATTATTTGTGCAACCCTACGGGTTTTGCTTCTCTTGACGACCACCACTACTAACTATCTTGATACGAGATCTGGGATGTGACGTGACATGCATGCAATGATGATAAATAGACATTCGAATCCACTGGAACCAAGAACGCCGGAATTTGGCCTTTATTCTTGAGTAGATGCATGACTAATAAAAAAACGATTCATAAAAATGTAGACGCCTACATTTTGAACATGACGCCGGAAAAAATCATGATCATACTTCAAATTTGTCTCACCGGCTAGCTAGCCTGCTAGCTACATAGGTAGGTAACCCCCACCACCGAGTTAAATGGTATATATCCCTTTCTCCTTCAGCACAGAACACAGCCCCCAGCCCCTCAAAATGCCGCCGGGCACAAATTATAGTATACATAATCATAAACATAGGACCCCCGCCCCCAACACTTTTAAGGCACAAACCAAAGCACAAACGCGCCAGCTGGAAATCCAAAGGAATTCGAATATTAGAAAAGAATCACCCGGAAATCAATGCACCGAACCAAGAAATATCCAGTAAATCAAACATCAGATTGTTACTTTGACAATCATCGGAGGGGTTTCTTCATAGCTTGGAACCTCGGCGGTCGAGGAGCTGGAGTGCGAGGTATGCCACTGGAGATAGTATATGGTAAGTATATATGGTTTGGCTGACATTCTGTGTTTCTTTGTGGTTCAAAAGTGTCCAGAGTTGTGGATAAAGGATTAAAAATTAGACAATAGATGTCAGAGGGAGTTAAGGCAGGATATTAGATCATGTGACACCGGTTAAAAAGGGTATGCGGACAACCACCAGGGCGCGAGGGTTGAAATCGAACACGTGAGTGAGATCAATGAACGCAGGCCGATAGTATCGGTTCGATTCCAATGCAGACTCGGGAGTTTACGAGTCGACCCTTATTCTGCCGATGGTGATGCGGACAGTAAGAAGACTGCGTGCGAACCGGGATGGTGCATGGGGCAACAAATCCAAAAAGATAACACTGATAAGTGGGAAAGACAAGTAAGAAAATTATCACTCACCCGCAGCAACAATGGTGGCACGAGTGACGCCGGACTTGACAGATCCACCGCCGAGAGTGAAGAGATAGCGGAGCCAGCCGAGTCGGAGCTTCTGTCCGTTGCGATCAAAGTCCGGCGTCAGGCTACCAGCCTTGATGAAGAATTCCTGCTTCTTGCCGAAGGGTGGGTAGCGGACGGCCAGCGCGGATTCGATCCAGCCCGGGCTGGTGGTGATGGTGCGGCGGTGTACGAAGACGTCGAAGCTGGCCTTGCCACGGTAAGATCCGCTGCCACTCTCGCCCACACCGCCGAATTCGAGAGTGGGGATGTGCAGCGCGGCGTCGTTGATGGCGACACCGCCGGAGCGGGTCTGGGAGAGAACTAAACGAAAGAGAGGTTAACTTGGGTGGCTGGGTGATTCCCGGAAGAGAAAGGGAAGAAGATCACATACTCTTCTCGGCTTCGGCCTTGGTGCCGAATGGGTAGAGAGCCAAAGGCGTAGACTGCACGCCGTTGGCGATCTTGATCGCCTCATCGATGCTGTCGACGGGAAGAATGGTCAACAGGGGACCGAAGCTCTCCTCGGCGACCAGGGAGTCATCGACCGAGTCGATCTGGATGAGCGTGGGCTCGATGAAGCGCTCCTTCTCATCCATCGTTCCTCCCAGAAGGATCTTGCCCTTGGTGTTATCGATCATCCTTTTGATCCGCTGGAACGAAGCATCATCAATGATGCGACTGAGGTCAGGGGAGGTCTTGGCTCCCTGCGGGAAGAACTCGCTGTAGGCCTTCTTAAACTCATCCACCACCGCCGGCAGGATGGGTTTCTCCACAAGCATATAGTTCTGCGACGTACAGAGCTGTCCGGCATTCGTGACCTTTCCCCACAGCATGCGACGCGCCACCAGCTTGGGATCAGCATTCTTAGAAATGATCGCGGGGTTGCGACCGCCCAGCTCCAACACGACGGGGGTCATATGGGGCGCAGCTGCCTTGCAGATGATTCGGCCGACATTCGCACTACCGGTGAAGAAGATCTTATCCCACCGCTCCGCAAGGAGCGCCTGAGTTTCCGGGACTCCGCCCTGCACCACGGTGTACGCCTCCGGATCGAGCGCCGCCTCGATGATCCGCTGGATCACCGATGCGCTGTGAGAGGACTTTTCACTAGGCTTGACCACCACAGTACAACCGGCGGCGATAGCACCAATCAACGGACCCAGAGTCAACTGGAACGGGTAGTTAAATGGACTATGATCCATCCATAATTAGCTTATTCCGAAATGCCTCTCCCCGCGCATACCAAGATAGTGAGCGGCAGCAGGCAAGGCAACGCAAGGCAGGCCCACATACCCAATAACCAAAACACAACCCAAAGGATCCTTCCGAATCTTCGGGCTCACGAATTTGAACGTGATATCGATGTTCTCCGCCTTCTCATCCTTGACCCATTTCTGCAGATTGCGACACACGAAAACGATATCGTTCAACACCCAGTTAGTGTCGCCGAGCTCAGTCTCGAAATCCGGTCGGTTGAGGTCCCGTCGGAGCGCCTCGCGCATTTCCTCGAGATGATCTTTCACTCTGTTGCCAACGGGCAAGGATTAGCGTTATGCCTTTCTTAGTCCATACCTCTTCTGCTTGTGCTTCGGGGAAGAAGAACAAGAAGAAGGAGAAGGGAAAAGAACTCACGCCCAGTATAGCTTGCGGAGTTGGACCAGCCGGTACTCCACATCGCGGGTCTTGTGTGCATTGAAAGTCTGGCGCACCGTCGAGACGCGGGACTGAA
Organism: Aspergillus aculeatus ATCC 16872; assembly: GCF_001890905.1. Classification (NCBI taxonomy): domain Eukaryota; kingdom Fungi; phylum Ascomycota; class Eurotiomycetes; order Eurotiales; family Aspergillaceae; genus Aspergillus; species Aspergillus aculeatus. Next base: position 513,652 of record NW_017962987.1, read on the forward strand.
TCTCCTCGATCGGAGTATATTCAAGAGGAGGGATCTCTATTGCGCCCATTGTTGCGATTGTTGAATGGCTAAATTAGGGGAAGGTTGGGAGGAGGAGAGGAGGGACTGGGAGAGGGATGGAGGGGACGGAGGGGTGGAAAAAGCCGGCGGAGGTGAGCCAGGTAGAAATAGAAGTAGGGGGAGGGGGGGGTGGATATGAGCGACAAAGCCAGGCGATCATCCCGAGAATAAATTACGAGCGCAGGAGCAGTAGAAATGATCGTCCTGGTGTGGCAGACTATGGAAGAGACCGGATGGAGGAGTTGCGCCGACAAGAGAGCCCGGGACCAGATCCATAGAACAGGAAAGGATGGAGTTACCAGTAGTGTTGAAAGCACATGCGGCCAAAAACCAAGCCGGGTTCGGGGCATTTCCCTCAAGCTCCTCCTCCTTCCTAAGTTTCCTTCGATCCACTCACTCCCCCGCTTCTGAACGGACCGCGGCTGGTCGGCAGCCCGTCTCTGATCATGTTCATTTGCGAAATGAATACCTCGGTGGATTCTGTCAACTGCTTAGCTTCGGCCAAAAGTCGAACAAAGTAACAGTCTACCACAGTCTACCACAGTCTAACTACACTAATGTTTAGGCTAATGTTTAGCCTACTTTTCAGTGTTCACAGTGCACTGACTGAGACCACGCTTCATCCCCTCCTGATTTTTTCTGCACAGCTTCAGCAATGGCCATTGGCGGGTTGCATCGGCCTGGTTCCTGCATGGACTGTTAGAGAAGTTATAAAAAGACATGTCCTGAAATGAAGAGATACACTGATACGAAAGTCAGAACTTTAACGGGCAAAAACAAAAAGCCTACTCTCTGTTGCACAGACCTGACAACCACAGCCATGGCCCACTTCTTACTCCCTCCCCCCTTTCATCGCTCACAGACATTAAACAGAAAAACGCTGGCTTGAATTCAACTCATCACTCATCATCGTACTCAGTACGACTGGCTATCAACTCCGACATTCAAACAAGCAAGAAAAGAGCACCAAGCAAACCCTCAAGGTCCTCCACCGAATCTTGACAAGCTCCCTTCTGCTGCGTCCTGACCGCACAACAACCCAAGAAACAACAACTATGTAGGAACTATAGCCAGCCAATTATACTCTATCCCCACCGCTTTTCAAGTCCATCTAAAAAGTCTTCAAGGTCCAAAAAGCCGAGACCGCAGAACGAAAGGACGTTTCCAAAGCTCGACCCCAAAAATCGTCGAGAAATATAAAAGAATTTCAAGATCTCGTGACGAGGCAGTGACAACTCACCCGAGACATGTCAAGTGAATGCGCTTACAAGATTTCATCTTGCACGCTGACAGCCTTGTTGTACGTCTCGTAAGGGGTGATGGCTCCAAGAGCACGTCGTTGATGGGCGTTGAGGATCTCCAATCCGTAAACGTAGCTGGCATTCACCCAACCAAATCTAATGCAAATAAGTTAGTGACCAGCGCGCAAGGGGGAAAATAGCTTCGTGCCATGCGACTCGGGAATTCTTACCCTTCACGGGGAGCCCCCTTGAAATCCACGCCTTGGTTGCCGTACTCGGCATCCACCCGATGTGGGTCAATGGGTCGAGTGACATCGTATTTCTCGACCACCACCCCGTTGAAATCCACAAAGGCCTTGGTGATCATGTACAGCCACTTGTAGGTCAGTCGTTCGGCTTCATCTTGGTAACCGTACCGGATCAGTCCGGTCCAAGCAAGCATCTGCTGAGGCGCCCAGCCATAGGGGTAGTCCCACTGCCGGTTGGGACGATCCAAACCGACGACGCCCCGCGACTCTTCGGTTCCTGACACCAGGCCACCATACGCTTCGAATCTGTGGAGAGCCTTGACCATTTGAGACGCTTGCTGCGGCGTCGCGAGACCGGCCCACATCGCCCAGTAGGTGGTGGCACTCTCGTAGTTCGTTCGTTCTTGCTTGGCAGTGTCATAATCGAAGTACATGCCTTTCTCCTCGTCCCAAAGATAGGTGTCCATGCGCATCTTTCTGCGTCGGGCGCGACGGTCCCACACAGACGAGGATTCAAAGGCGATGTCCTTGGTAGCCTCCGTCCGGAACTCATGAGGGATCTCCAGCTTATCTTTGAAGTAGGTGCGAATTACCCGCGCAATATCCACTTCATACTTGTACAAGAGCGAGTTAAGATCAACCGTGGCTAGGTTAGCGCAGACCTTCTCCAAACGGTAGCTGGTATCATGTCCAGACTCCCGCACGGCTCGATCGTGCAAGAAATACTCGTCAAGCTCGGGCTCCAGGACTTTGCGCTCGTTGTAGGCCTGGACAAATTCGTCGAAAGACATCCCGTGCTTTTCAGCATAGGGAGTAAGGATATGATAGAAGTGAGTGGGCTCCGTCTCCGGAGGGACACCACTGCCTTGAGGACGATACCTCGAAAGACCCGACACCGGGTCAAACCGCGGCTCCGCAGTCCAGACGCTGTAATACTCCTTGATGGCAGCAAGAGTCGCATTTCGAAGGAAGTCCATAGCATCGGGCTCCAGCTTGATCCGCTCGTACACACGCAGTGCCATATCAGTCAAGAATGGCGGCTGAGAGCGCATCAAGTAGTAGGAGCGGTTAGCATTCAGAATCTTGGCGTAGTGCTTGATGCAGAAACAGAAGTTGATCACCATGGCCTTGGCCAAGTCAACTCTGTCGCTGACCAGTAAACCGAGCGAGATCATGTAACTATCCCAGCCGTACAGTTCGTTGAATCTTCCTCCCGGCACTACGAACGGAACTCCGGTGTATTCGGTCTTCTGGGTAGCCTCGTCAACCGTCTTGTCCATCGCCAAGGCCAGCATTCCAGGTTTGCTGTTGAGGTCCTTCACGTAATCGGGTGTGATGTTGGCGTCCAACATCTGGACATCCAGGCGAAGCTCCGGGTAATCTTCTGCGATCTTCTTGTAGTACTCATACTGTTCGGGAGCCCCCACAGGAATGTAGATCCGAGGCCTAGGGTCATCGGTCCAATCCTTGGGGTCCCTACCCGCTTCGGCGATGTTCGAGCCGTCAATTCGCCGAGTCAAGGCGGTCCAGAATGAGCCTCTGATAAGGCGGGAAAGACGGGAAACCGGGTTCTCGCTCAGACGAGCCTCGTCCAGAACAATAGTCTTCCGACCGTAGTCCTTGGCGATTGTGAGTTCCTGGAGAAGATTGGATAGCATGTATGTGCCTCGCAAGTCGAATCTGTTGTATCCCGATGATGCAGCTGTTCCTACGGAGAAGACCTTCGTCCATGTCAGCTTTTATTCGAACGTAGCCCACAACGAATCCACTCCTACCTTTGGGCCGACATCTTCGATGGTGATCTGCATGTTCTGATCCGTGTCTTCCCGTTTCAGGAGATCGTGTAGTGTTTTGTCGACATCGATAAGGAATTTGCGGTCGTTTGACGGGGTCTCATCTGTGGCAAGGATGCGTCAGTCAAATGTACCTTGGTGCAGCCAAGAAATGCTTCTTTCTCGAGCGTACCGTGACTGGCTCTTCTCGCTGGAAAACCGCCTCCCAGGAACTCTTGAATGTCTTCCCGGTTGAAGGACTTCAAAGTCTGTGGTTGAAAATTGAGAAATGGTCAGCCACGCTTGTTGTGGGCTTATCTGACTTAATCCGTTGTACGTACCGATGAGAATGCTCGCTTGCGATCCCTGATGCGCGCTTTGCCATCGTCGCCTCCGTAGTAGACGTCGGGATCTGAAAATGGGTCAAGCGACTGGTTCCGGCGGTGTTGGGCGCTTGAGGAGCTCATCATCGAAGGGGGGGGGACGTAAGATGGAGGGGAGAAAAAGTTGCTCAGTGACGGGTGAGGCGAAAGAAAATACTAGGGCAAAAGAGGATCGGAGCAGGGGTTGTTGTTGGTTTGCCGGCTAAAGGGGGTAGCACAAGGATGCCGATAATTGAGAACGCTAGGCTCGTTCGTGGCGCTGGGAACGACAGCTGGTTCGTATTGAAAGATACCAGCTGGGATCACGATCACAAGGAATGATTCCTATAAGTGGAAAGTAGAAGCAGGGCCAAAGGTAGATGTACTTCCAGGGTCTGCTGAAGTGCAGCTAAACAAAGAGGATGTCCCCGGGAGAAGAGGAATAATATTTTTGGCCACGAGTCGAAGTTTTGGCGTCCGCGGAATCTCGGGGTACGTCACACTCGGGGGTGGGTTCTTTCAGAGTAATTGAGGGTTATCGCGTGGGGGAAAAAAGGAGCGGTGTGCACTCGAACAACAAAGCTCAAACAGAATGTTGTTGTGAAAAACAAAAGTAGAAAAAAGGGGGAGGGGTGGAAAAGACTTTCTCGGGCTGGTCTGAATTCGTATCTTCTTTTTTAAACAACAGGGTTCAATGAGATGTCCCAAGAAAGAAGTGGACGGGCGATGTGTGAAAAGGCGAGAATGAGGTTCCCTTGGAGACTATGACGCCACGAACCGATGATGTCGCCTGCTCCACTCAATAGCGATTTCTTGTTGGTATTTCGCCCGCTGACTTCGGTTCCAATGATGATAAGCCAGCTCTGTACCGACCGGTGCGAAATCTCCCGAATCCTCGAGATTGAGATGGTTCAGTTACTATCTGGACGCTGTGCCTGCTCATGCTTTCTCTCTGCGTCCTTGACGTGGCGTTGGATAGCGGTGCGATAAGAGAGCAATCGGCGGCGGGGAACCACAATTGTGTCTCTGATAATCGAGGCACAGTACAGTAAGGTGAGGTGGACGCGTTTCACCCACCACCTGTACACAGGAGAGCCAAAAAAGAGCACATGACAGAGCCACAGAGAAGCAAGGAAGCCCAAAAGAAGTAATTGAATCAAGGTTGAAAACCAATTTCACCGTTTGGGTACGATGCTTGCTTGCTTGTCTTGTCTTTTTTTTCCTCCTGCATCATGCACTGTATTTGTTTATCGATTTGGTCCATGCACATTGCTGCGGTCGTACCAGATCCGACTTAGCATTGGATTTAGCGTTTCTCAATCGAATTGATCACGGGGGAAGTAAGATCGACATGATCGAGATGCTTAAGACAATCCATGGTTTGGTAGCACGGTCGAATCATCATCACTCCGTTTTGTTACACACGGAGGTTGAGTCCTGCTGTCCTCGAACTGCGGGGGGAGCGTCGTTGGGTAGCTCAAACATTGTTAAGCAAGTGGCTGGCAACCCTTGATGAATACCTAACGCAATTCCGAAAGCCATGCACGATGCAGCGACAATTGTTAAGGATCATTGAATGCTATGGCAAGGCTTCGGTCCCGGCATAAGGTCGAGAAAGACTGCGCGGTCTCGGCAACGCCCAAAAATATTCGCCATGCCGGCGTGCAGAGTCACAATCTGCCAAGGACAGAAATTATTGTATCACTTGTCGAAGTTGAGCTGTTCTGGCCCGGGTTTCCAACCCAACATTCATAGTAGTAACTCTGTTGCAGAGTCTCGGGTCGTTAGTTTCTAGACTATCGTGCTCGGCGCGCTTACTATCAACTGTCGATGACTTTATGTACCGTCCACAAACCCATGGCCTGCCTCTTACCCAGGACTTTGTCATGATGGGTGAAGATTGAAACAAGACGTTATCCTTTGTCGAGATTCTGTAATCGGTGAGGTTTCGTTCTCAGGAATCACAATGTCATTATGGTTGAGATTGGCTCCTTGCTGTTTATGGAAAGTTGAAGGCAGAGCCGAGCGGAGTGAGATCGTCCCTTCCGGCCGTAAGTCGCGATAAACCCCTAGAATCATTCTCGAAACATTGTACGCATGTACGGAGTACATCTGGCTGTAAACATTCCGACCGATGACAGGCAATATGATATGTTGCCGATGAGTAACATGCTTTGCCTTACGACCAAGTACCGGTAGATTACATGCATACAGAAGATCAAGATAATCAATGTGATACGTATGGCTCCAAGTTCTGCAGTGACATATCGATAACTTGGTCAGCTGATGTTGAGTGTTATTAGCCTCAACAATGTGGCGCCTCAACACACACACTATTGCCTACAATGCTCAAAAATGACACATCTCCCCGTACTGGTATGGGTCATGCTAGTTCATCAGGTGGTACTGGCTCGCAAACTACGAACTGAGAGTGAGTTCCACCGGTAGGTCAGAGCCTTGATTAACCTTCATGTTGATTTATCTTTGAAATGACTATAGGCTAATGTCTCGACTGCTTCGAATGGCTGACAGCACTGATTACAGCTTAGCAGCCACAGAGCTTCCACCGTCAACAGTGATAGTTGCTCCGTTCACATATGCACCAGCCCGGCTCCCCAGGAATAGACAAGCCCCTGCCACATCTTCCGGACTTCCGATACGACCCAATGGGATATTCCCCTCGATGGTCTCGCGATGCGCCTCCAAGGTGGCGGCCATCATCTTACTCTGGAAAGGACCACAAGCCAGAGTATTCGACCTGCCAGAAAAGACGACCACATTAGCTCAACTCTCATCGGCAACCAGACAGCGAGGGCCGCAACATACGTGATATTCCTCCTTCCAAGATGATTAGCCAAGACTCGGCTCAGATGATGCAAACCAGCTTTACTAGCGCTGTAAGCAAAGGTCTCCAGCGCCGGGACTCTCAACCCATCGATACTGCCAATGTTAATGACCCGAGCCGGGTCGCCCGGCGCAGCAGCCTTCTCGAGCAAGGGCGTGAGAAGCTTGGTGAGGTCGAACACCCTGTGGAGGTTGAGAGTGAGGACCCGTGTCCAGGCGGAAGATGGGTAGTCATCGTATGGGGCACCCCAGTTCGATCCCGAGTTGTTGACGAGAATGTGAAGCTCTGGTATCAATCAGGTAAGCGCTTCATAACTCTTGCCACCCCACTTCAACTGCCAGCCCGCTCGTGAGGGGGACCGAACGAAAGACGCAGCACTCACTACTCTCGCGCTTGGCCAGCTCTTCTGCCAATTTCTTGAGATCTTCCTCTTGGTAAAAGTTGGCGGGAATGGCATAGGCCTTGCCCCTGCCGAGCGCATTGAGCTCGCTGGCGGCCTTCTCGCAGGCCTTCGCATCGCGCGAGGAGATATAGACGGTGGCACCGTTCGCTACATATCCCTCGGAGATCATGCGGCCAATGCCTTTGGCTCCGCCAGTGACCAGCACTACTTTGCCCTGATAGCTAGCTTAGCGTTCATGATACTCGACTGGGAAAAGGGGGTGTGTGCCGCTAGATTTTGCGTGACAATGCGACTAACCTTAACATCGAAGAGTTTCTGGACGTCCATGATGGGCTCACTTTCGAATCTTCAGGGTCTCTATTTATATATGATAGAGCTATAGATGTAGAGTACCTGCTGAAGAAATAGTTCACGTTAAAGCGTCGAACTCGCGAGCGGTGCCAGATGAAGCTCCTTATACAATGCGGAGAGAAGATGTCGGGGTAAACTAACCGACGGCCGAGCGATTACTGAGCGGCTTGGCACAAGAAGCCGAGGCAATCCGGACTGAGAAAGAACCAGGGCACAGTTGAGAGGGTGATCACTGTTTCTTTGGGTTCTGGTTACATACTCATATCTCGAGGAAGTATACCGACTTCTCAAAGGATCATTTTTAAAGAATCCGTGGTAGTCTTTGTACCTACAGTGATGCCTGGTGCCTGAGGTTGTCCTGAGGTTGTAAGCTCCGGTCTAGTCTAGTGATATGTATGCCTGAGGCGTCGATCTCTAGAGCGGAAGGACGGAGGACCGCAAAAAGTGCGCGCTGCAGTGGCGGGGCAATTCCACCCTGCGTGTTTGTTATCCAGCAAAAGTCCAGTAGCCCACCTTTGGGACCTATACCCTCCATTTATCCACGTTCTTCTTGCATATTTTCCTTGGAGTATTTGAACTCATACATATCCAGTTGGGGAGTTGTTGTTTTCATCCTTATATCTCCTTGTATACCACAACAACCAATACAGCCAACCCTGCAGCCATGGAGGAGCTGCAAGCCCGACACCGCAAGGAACAGAAAGACCTGCAAGCGAAGATCACCCAGAAGAAAAAGTCCGCCACCAAGAAAACGCGCAAGGGGATCAACGATGAATGCGATCGCCTGCAGCGGGAGCTCACGGAGCGACACCAGGCACAGATTGCGGAGTTGAGCGGCGAGCCCGTGGACGGTAGTCTCGAGGACCTCAGCCTCAACGACAGCAAGTCCGACGATGATGATGACGAAGTTACGAGCAAAGACGACGCCAAAAACTCTACAGATGATCCCTCGGCCTCCACAACCACAACGACGACGACGTCGACGCCCCCAAGCAGCAACAGCAGTAGCACCACCACCACCACGGACACCCCGCAGCCCTCCGGCGGCCCGCGCCCCAAGAAACCGAACCGTCAAAAGGCCCGTCTCGCGCGTCGTGCCGCGGAGCAAGCGGCCCAGTCGGCGATTGCAGCAGAGGAGGCCGCGAACCAGACCGACCACCGGGGCAACGAGAAGGAGGTGATGGATGCCGTGTTCAAGCGCTTGCAGCTGAAGGAGATTGAGATCAACCCGGACGGACATTGTCTGTACTCCGCGATTGCGAGTCAATTGGACGAAATGGGTCTGGGGCTCAGACCGGATCCCAAGAGGATGGTTCTCCAGGCTCCCACGCAGTCGCGAGTGGAAACGGTCACTTTCCCGAAGCACGATGGGTACCGAGCGGTCCGGGCGGTGGCCGCGGACTTCATTGCTGAGCATAAAGATGACTTCGAGGCGTTCATGGAGGAGCCACTGGATCAGTACACCAGGAAGATCAAGCTGACTGCCGAGTGGGGTGGACAGCTCGAACTGCAGGCGCTGGCGAGGGCATACGGCATCGAGATCAATGTTATACAAGGCGACGGGAGGATCGAGAAGATAGAGCCGGGCGATGTTGATGGACTTGATGACGAAGCGAGGGGTAAACGGGTCATCTGGCTGGCATACTACAGGCATACATATGGGCTTGGGGAGCATTACAACGCACTATCAAAGCAGTCCTAGAGAGAGAGAGAGAGAGAGAGAGAGAGAGAGAAGCAGCGGAAGCGAGAATCAATTTGAGCGAATCAGACCGGTGGATCCATCAGGGATTTGACTGATTCATGATGATGTGTATCCGTCTCGAGTTCCACCCACAAGCGCACTACCGATGGCGCCATACGGAGACTCGATCTTGGACCACCCCGTTGCTGTCCTTACCACCTTCATGTGTCCGAGCAGGCTGGAAGTACGCCACGCGCTCGAGACCATGCTCGCTTGGCTCGCGAAGAGGATCCATCTTGCATCGACCCTGGGCGTCATACGGGATCTGTTCACCCGGGTGACTCAAATGCTCCATGTAGGCCTCCGATGAGACTCCCCAAGGGGGTCCCTGTTGCGTCGGGTCCTTGTGCCTTGGAAACTCTAAGCAGATTAGATTGCCGCACGGTGAAGGCGCCAGAAGCTGGGTGTGTCGCAAAGCCCAATTTGGTCGCATCGTTGGATTTAGTGCGCAGAAGAACTGTAGATACGTGTAAGCCCAGATTCTGGCTATCATGGACGAAGATACGAGAAACGTAAAACAGGGATCAAGCTAAGTAGCCTTACCGTATAATCGTATATCAAGTCAAAGCAGTTAAGCGGTAGTTGTAGACTCTCCAACCAGTCATTCTTGAAAAAGTCGCCTTGCACGAACGCAATCTTTCCTCGACCTATTCCAGAATCTCGGACAGGGTACTTGTCCCCATTCTGAGCCGCCTCGCTCTCACAAATCTTGAGTGCAGCATCGCTATACTCCAGTCCATAGGCATCGTAGCCAAAGCTGGCAAGAAGAAGCACATCCACTCCTCTGCCACAGCCGGGAACCAGTGCTTTCTTTCTGTAGGTTGCTCCCTGTGCATCCGTGGCAATTGGACCTCCGAGGGTCGCGCGCTGCTGAGTGAGGGCATCTTCCAATGCGGGATTAGGAATACCCTTGTCCCAAGGCAAATTGTCGTTCTTATCCCAGAGTTCAGCCCAGCCGTCAATATAGTCATCCCCTTGATACTTGGCCAACGTGTCCCTGACTTTGCGTTGCATGGTGGCTTTGTCTGAATCCATCTTGCTTGTGGTTTCGTAGACTGTATGAAGATAAGATGGCGTTTCGGAATATGGAGGTTGTAGATTCAATGGCACACTTCGAGATTGATGACGATAGTAGCCCGTTGCGTGTATGCATGCTCTAAAGCATAGGCAGGCAGGATGTTCGATCAAGTATCGGTTCGAAATGCTGGTGGGCGTGGGGCAACTTGGACCGGCGGATCCGAGTCACAGTATCCACAAGAGTCAACCGGGCTGGATGCAGTCTGAACAATCGGCATACTCACCCCAGACGTTTTTGTCAATGATTTTAAGCTTAAATGTCTTGAAAACGTGTGGAGTCGAGCTCAGACTTCAGAGGTTGACCAATGCACCATTGTTATTGCTCGAGAGCTTGCTCTTACCATGGGAGAGACAACTCATATGATATTTCTACTATAGTGAGCTGCACCTAGATTCAATTGAATAACAGTTGAGAGTCTCAGAGCATTCGTCGTATCCTCAATGATGATGAGAAGAATCGAATTTCTTTTCGCAACAAGGACCTGGAGCAGCAACGATAACCACTCACGAGACTGGCAACTGGTAACAAAGTACATATTGCACAGTTCAGTTCTACCGAGAGACTCCAGCTCTCCACTCCCCGAGCGGGCATTGACCTCGGCAAGTTTCTTGTTCTTGCGATGGAGGGCGGCAATGCCCGCTCATCAAGCCTTCCGACTGGAGCCCTCGGATGGAACGGCATCGGCCTTGGCTTGCCTGGCTCTACCAGATTAGGACTTAGATTTGCAGAATGGGGTGGTTTGCTCACTGTTGCTTACATACTCGTACTGTAGACTTTGTTGGACTCTTTCGGAATCCCAGTGGTGAAGCACACAATCGGCAAATTGATAACGATGGATCCCTTGGAAAGAAGAAAGGAAAGTAAAGTGGGGGGAAGAGGGAGGGTCCACGCGGGCGAAGGCCATCGCCTGCCTGTTTGGGATCCATGCGAGATATGGACTGCACAACAAGTGGAAGAGACTAACCGACCAACACCTCCTCCTCTAAAGTCGTTCAGGATTTTCCCCGTTGTTCCAAAACTATCTCCGCACAATATTTCTTTTGCTTCTTCTCGTCTTCTCTTATCGGCCATGCATATTTAAGACAAAGATCTGCTCTTACGCAGCTCGACAATGGCCAGCGAGCTTCAACATATTAGCCAGGCATCATTTCAACTCAACTACTAGTCACACTATCCCCACTGAAGGCCGCATGCGTGATTCTCTTCGCTTGCTCGGCCTTGTCGTCTCTGTTATCTTCCATCCTGGCATTAGAACATAATTCCCACCCTGCCTTTCCTTAAGATCCAGGGAAGAATCAGACAAGCCAGTACAAATAGCTTTACTGCTCGCTAAGCCGTACATTGCCACTCGCATCTCTGAGAAGTCGTGCTCGGATGTCAATATACCACCCATTTCCGCTCTAAATATCTCTATGGGTAATGGCGGCAGGCAAGAGCATTCACAAAGACGAGGTCGAAAGCCCTGCGGGTACCAGCGAGACTCACCGCGACGTTGTACCGTCCAAGAATATAATCGAGACACACATTGACGATAAGCCTGAGCCTCAGAAAGCCGACAGCTCTCCGGTCATAGAAGGTAAAGATGAGGAAGATCGTGCTTCTTCGACTCACACGTCTCACGAGGAGCAAGAGGAGCCAGTTGTGGTACCCCGACTGGAGCGTAGGGGGCTCTTTGGGCAGCTCACCCTGCTGGCGGAGGTGGTAGACCCCAAAGTCTATCCTCGGAAGACGAAATGGTTCATCACATTCATAGTTGCAGTGGCCGGGGCTGCAGCTCCCATGGGCAGCTCGATCTTCTTCCGTGAGTCTATTCATGTCCCCCGACACCAAGCCCGTTCTAACCCGTGCCTCCACTGGGCAAAGCCTCCTTGTCTCAGGTATCAAAGGAACTAGGTACCTCGACTACCGTCACGAACCTGTCAATCTCATTGTACATGCTTAGCATGTCTATCTTTCCACTGTGGTGGTCTTCTTTCAGCGAAAGGCTTGGGCGACGAACAATATATCTTGTCTCTTTCACTCTCTTCGTCATATTCAACTCATTGTGCGCCATCTCTAGCTCAATCGCTATGCTCATTGTCTTGCGACTCCTGAGTGGAGGTGCTTCTGCCTCGGTTCAAGCAGTTGGCGCAGGGACTATTGCCGATCTTTGGGAGCCACGGGAAAGAGGGCGTGCCATGAACATTTTCTATCTGGGGCCGCTGTGCGGGCCATTGATAGCTCCCATTGTTGGTGGTGCTCTAGCTGAGCGATGGGGGTGGAGAAGTACCTTGTGGTTTTTGGCAGTTTGGGGAGCTATCACTGTCATCCTCATCTTTCTTGCACTTCCTGAAACCCTGGCCGTCTCTGGTCAGGTAAGACAACTCAAGGAAGAACAAACAGAACCGATAGATCGTCAATTGAGTCGTGTTTCATCTCGGCAAGTCATTCACGTTACAACCAAATGGCTCAAGTATCTCAAGATGGTACTCTTGGATCCTCTGAAGATTATTCTCTATCTGCGGTATCCCCCGGTTCTGCTCACGGTCTACTATGCCAGCATCACGTTCGGCTCTCTATATGTACTCAACGTTAGCGTTGAACACACGTTCGGAGGTAGCCCGTACAATTTCACTACAATCATCGTCGGCTTGCTATATATTCCAAACTCACTGGGTTACGTCGTGGCCAGTACCTTCGGGGGCCGTTGGATGGATAGCATCATGCAACGGGAGGCCAAGAAAGCCAAACGGTACGACGAAAATGGCAAGCTTATATATCATCCTGAAGACCGCATGCGCGAGAACGCCTGGCTTGGGGCTTTTCTTTACCCTGCTGGGCTGATATGGTATGGCTGGTGTGCGGATCGGGGCGTGTTTTGGCTGGCACCGGTACGTCCCAAGCCCTCAAAGCTGTCAACTACCATCAAAGAATTCTTGTTGTCCCTGTTTACACATTCTGAAGCCTCACTGACTGAACCCGGCAGATGATTGCGAACTTTTTCTTTGGTGTCGGCTCCATGCTGATATTCGGTATGGCAACGACGATGTTGACCGAATTCATGCCCAAGAAATCATCTGCAGGAGTTGCACTCAACAATTTCATGCGCAACATCTTCTCGTGTGTGGGCTCTGTGGTCACTGCGCCGATCATAGATGCCATCGGCAATGGGTGGCTTTTCACCATCCTTGGACTAGTCGCTTTCGCGAGCAGTTCTGTCCTCTTTGTGATGAGGATCTACGGACCCCGATGGAGGAAATCCATGGACGCGCTCAGAAAATGAAATCTTATATAAGAAGGCTGTGAGCATCTTTTATACTCGACCAAGGGCTTTGGCATTGCTTTGGGTATCCATGTCAAGATCTTGGGCTTCTATCGGCGCAGTCTGTTACACGGTGACATGAGTATCTGACGTCGACAGGAGGCTTTCCCGGGTAAATATCACAATGCATGCATTCGATTCTCGTTTTAAGTCCCTGCGTGAAGCTGAGTCTAGGCCCCAACCTCGGTGCCACAGAAATGGTGATCAATCTGGCCGAGCACCACAGCATATTCCAGGAAACTTGCACAGCATCATGATACCCGACGCATGGTCATGTTTATTTTTAGAGTTAGTAATGACGGCATACAGATGACTCAATTATATATACTGTCAAACTGTAAGTATACTGTATTGCCTTCTCGTCAACAAAGTAATCGATGTCATCGGTGTCAAGCATGCAGCTGAACCCGATTGTGATGCCAGTGGCTGCTAAAGGTAGGCGGTGATTATCAACAGCCTCATGTACAGTGCAGAGCATGTTTCATGTGAACAGCCTAATAGCCTTTCCGAGCTCAGCGACCAAAAGATACCTTATTTTAACACTTCTTGCATGAATGACCGGTGGTGATGTCAGCGCAGTCAGACATTGTCCAGTACTCCCAACGTCTCGGTACTATTTTTACCGTCTCAACATACTGTAGTTAATGGTAGGGACATTTATCGGTCTGCCCTAGCCCGCTCTGCGTTGCTCCTTGCGAGCCCAAAATCAAAAATTAAAGCTCAGGTAGGACAGCAGCAAGTATGAAGACAAAGCAGCGGCGGAAAATCCGAGTTTGAATAATGATTTGTCGACAAGAAGCCCGAGAGAAAAGCGAAGTAGATGTAAAGTGAAGCCTTGGAAGCATGAACTGATTTTCCATCATCTGTTCGGGTCCCAAGCGGCAACTTGCATAAGTTGCCCAGTGGGGAAAGAAAAAGCCATCTTACTCATAATTCTAGATGATTTTCGGCAAGGATTAATCTCGTGACGATAACTCTGGCCACGCTGAGTACAGTACGTACAGTGTAGTAACTACTAGGCTAGTTACTACACAGTAACTATGGAAAGAGGCAAAACCCGGACTCTTCGGCCCGCTGCATCTGACCTCCCTCCCTCTTGCTTTGTCTTTGTTCGCCTGTCTGGTGGTGGGATGACCACTGTGCGGCTCAATGGATAGGCTGGCTTACTGGATAATCATATATTTTGTTTGTATGGGATAGAGAGGGCAATACGACAAACTACGTTTCTTGCAACACGATTTGGTGCAGCGACCCTTCCTCCTTTCTCCCTCGTTATGACCACCCCACTCCTCTCCAACTCCCTCCCACCCGCCAATTCTCCCCATGAGATCTGGAACACTCACCTTTCACCAATGAGTGGCATAGTGTGACAGCAGGGAGTCTTTTGGGCCGTGGGTTGGGTGACGCACGCGCAACTGCAGCAGAAGAAGGGGGAAAGAATTGGAACAAATCTGGTTGGCGACTGAAGGAGAGCCAATTGTTTTTTGTTGGTCGTTCTCGCTTGCTGGCAAGCAGAATGAGATCGTGACTTCCCCTACCTCCTCCGATGAGATGCATAGAAAGATCTAGATAGTAGGGGGGGGGGAGGGAGGCGCTTTTTCGTTGCTTCTGAGATTTTGTCCATCATCGCCCATCGGGAGGCCCGACAGTCTTGTCTGATTGCAGATGCTATACTACTTGGATCGTTGACGTGGAGGACGTGTCAAGAGGGGGAGTGGGAGATTGTCTTGGTATGCACTGTGTTACTCCTCTCTTTTCTGCTTCGTCCAAGCGCCCTAAGCAGGGACTTGTGTGCAGAAGCTGTCAAATTGGTGATGGAGAGTCCGAAAGTACTCAGTACTCAGTGCTCAACGAACGCAAGGTGGGCAGCGAAGTCTGCAGCGATACTCTGTAGTCCCCGCAGATTTACGTACGGGGAAAATCGGTTTCGTTTCGGACTTTTCGAGAGCGAACTTGGATTGAGGCTAGCTTAGTTAGCGAGTTTTATCTTTTCTCCATCTTCAGCATAGATAATCAATCTTTGAGGTTGTCTGTCTCCTCAATAATACCAATGGGTCCCCGGGGATGGGGGGCCCGAAGATTAGTGGTGGTGGTGGATGCTATGGCGGCCACTCACAGGCTGCCAAAACAGCAGACCGGCGCGCCTCACTTCGCTGCGGGTGCGACGACGGTCTGGGAGTCCTGGAGCATTTATTTTCTGTTCCTGCTCGTGGGATGGATATTTCTCGGATCAATGGGTGCCAGAATGCTGCAGAAGTCGGAGAATACTTGTCAGCTGGAAAAAGAAAAGGGAATATCGAACCCCTGGTCCGTGTCATTTGATGCGGTGCCCGGGTGGTGTGGTTGTGTAGCAAGAAGGATGGAAAGATGGAAACAGCCTGAGGCCGAGGCCAGGCACTGCAGCGTGGACAGGAGACGAGACTTGAGCCTACTGTGTACAGAGTAAACAGGCAAGCCCGCTATTCCTGGTCAGGCAGTCCAGTGATCTACGGGCGGGTGCAGTAACTATTCGTAAGTAGGTACAGTACTAACTAACTGGCGTCCACTTGCTGACTTGGCCGGTGGGGATTCGCAATCAAACGGATCTTCCTCTTCTTCTCCCCTTCTTTCACAGCTGCCACAACAATCGCCTCCCCTGAGGTGTTGGCCGTGCCTCTATCAGGTACCAGAGCACAGTGCAATGTGGCCTTCCCTCATTGTCTCCCAATCGATCCCCCTCACAGCTGAAATCTCGATGATGATCTCAGATGATGACAGTGATGTGTTCTGCTCATGATCGATCGCCCTCTTCAGATGGCCCAAGTATACCGGGAGATACTCTATGTACAGTACTCCGTACAGAGTGCACTGATCAGGAAATGGGCCCGGCCATATCGCACGCACCAACTTCACCACCCCCAGTTACAGTACACACAAACTCCCTATCCCATGTCGCCTCGAATTGACATGGGTCCCAGCCTCTAAAGACCCCCTCTCCACACAAAGAAATGCATCCAATCTGTTACCCTGTCCACGCAGTTGTTGGGCAGGAATTCACAACTGCTTCCACAGGCGCTAATGCTAATGCCAGTACGAAGGTCGATATTGGCAGTGGTTGCAGTCAATCAATTTCCGAGTAACCAGAGTCATTCACGTCTTCAGCTATTCTTCGCCCTCGATTGCTTGCCTGCAACGACTTTATGTCGCCTTCATTGGCTGGTCATATCACTTAACCTGGCATCAATCCGTGTTCACCCTGCATCCTGAACTAAAGCTGCCGGTTTGACCCTATGCTTTGTTTTTCCCTTCTCCGCACGGAGAAACTCCCTTCCAACTGCATCAACTTGCAGCTCTGCTTTGATGATCGACCTCAAATGATCATCAACTAAAGAAGAGAGCAAAGACAAGGCAAAAACAATCAAGGAAAACGAAAAAGTAAAGAGTTAACCAGGCTCGGGAACAACAACAATCAGAGGGTCCCGATGGAGCTGTGGCACCACCCCCACCACGCTAAGGACTCTCTCAACGAAGCACCACCCATCTCCCATTTCCCGACTGTCCAGCCTGCATTCTATCCGGACTGCACGGCGCACCCACTCCCCGCCACCACTACTGCGACCTTTGCAAATGGCAGCCCTCCGGCTTCCCCCCCTGCCCCAGTGATGCTTCCGGAAAAAGACCCTCTGTCGATGTCCCCGTCCGCCAGGGCCATTGGGCCCGTGAGACGTGGCCCAATCAGAAGAGATGCCGTTGGGCAGTTCGTTCATGACGTCCCCAGCCCCAAGCCCGAAAAGTATTGCTCAACAATGTTCTATACGACCGGGAAGTGGATTCGCTACGATACGTTGCCTCGCATTGAATCCAGCATGGAGCCCTCATCTCGTTGGCGTACCGGTACATTCGGGCCTTTGTCGCTCTGGTCACTCAACTCGCCCTTTCCAGGCCCTCTAACCTAATCCAACAGGGTTTGCTTTCGAGCCTTTGACCTGACATTTTACATATTCCCTCCCTCCGTTTCACATCCTGTGCTTCTTGCATTGCCCCTATTTTTGGTGCTTCGTTCATTCGTCTCTTTCCCCCTTGTCCATTTTCGCCCTATCTAGAACCCGACGGGAGTATGTCATAGTTCCTGAATGAAAATTTATACCCCCTCCTCCCTCCCTCACCAAGTCAGCTGGAGTCTAACATAGCTCAGTAACACTCGCCACTGATCCGATGCAATGGGTAAGAAGAAGAATACCAACAACAAAAAGAAGAACAACAACAACAACAACAACAACAACAACAACAACAACAACAACAACAACAAAAATCGACTACCGATAAACGACAATCCAAATTCCAACGAGCAAGCTTCTTCCCTTGCTGAACCCGCCCCGGAGACGGTGGCCGAAGTGATTGAGAATGGAGCAACCATCGATCCAGTATGCTGAGCTTCCCAAGTTTGAGTACCATCAGACACTCGAGCGTCATTACCAGACCTTCGACCGTCAAACCATGCAATTTCATTATTATTCTGTTGCTGCTACCTCGTCCGATGATGGTCTGACCCCGGCTAAGGACCAGGAGAACAACAAACCCGTTGAAGGCCAACCTTCCGACAGTGCCCCCCAGGAAGAAGGATCTGATAGCACCTCAACTGATGGCTCATCGTCGCCCGATTCTGGAGGTATGTATTGGCCTACCTTTGCCTCGCCCTCTCCATCTTGTCCCAACAATTGCTTTCTTGTAGTATACCGTCATTCTTACTAAGTATCTATTTAGAAACGTCTGAGACAAGCACACCACCTTCCGAGCCCGCTGAACCCGCTGCTGATGCTGTCGACGATACCGATGCAGCACCCAACAAGGACAGCGCGATACCTCCCGCTCCAGATGCACCCGCAACGGATGCGGACGATAGCACACCAGCCGAGGACGCACCCAAAGAGGACGCACCCAAAGACGTAGAGCCAGAGCCCGCGGCCCCCGACGCAGCCGACAGTCCACCGGCACCAGCGGAGGAGACTACTGAGCCTCCCCCCAACACTGGTATGCCTACAAAGAAGATCAGTTCACTAAGTCAGCTAACATTACACGTAGAGGAAGACTTTCCGGCCTGCGACCCCTCCGCCGAAGAAGATAAAGTCGAAGCCGAAAAGCAGGCGGTTGAAGCTACCACAGCGGAAGAGGAGACACCAGCAGTCGGTACAGAACACCTCATTGATCTGAACATTGACATTGTTGACTTCGACGCGACAACTGACCCCTATATAGACGGCCCATCGACAGAAGAGGTCCCGCCCGATACGAATGCTGATGATCCCGGTGACGACAATGCAGGTGTGAATGACAATAGTGATGCAACTAATGACATCTCAGCCACAGAAGCTAAACCGGAGGAGGAACTGAAGGAGGCCGAGGCTCAGCCAGAAGCTCCTGCTGACGTGGGGGCACCAGCTGCCCCTGCTGCAGCTGAAGGGGACGCGGAAGCGCCTGCGGCTGACAGTGCTGAGCCTTCAACCACTGAGGCCGATGTAGGGGAGGCTGCGGAGGAGGCAAAGGCCGAGCCCGTCAAGGAAGAAGCGCTAGAGGCCGCAGAGCAGGCAGGGGAGGGAGCGCCAGCAGAGACAAAAGAGGAGGTCACAGCAGACGCAGCTGCCGCCGAACCTGAGGGGGACGCTACAAAGGCAGAAGAATCTGCACCAGTTGAAGCGGTCGAAGAAGCAGGTCCCACTCCAGAAGAGACTGAGTCGCCTGCAGCAACCCAAGAACCCATGGCAGAGGCAGAAGCAGAGGCAGAGGCAGACCCCAGCCCTCCAGCCCCCACTGATGCGCCCGAAGAAGCTGCTTCAGGAGAAGTTGTTGAGGAAAAGGGCGCAGGCGAAGACATTGCCGAGGTCGAGGCACCTGCCACAGAGACCGCGGCCGATGAACCTGCTGCTGATGCAACAAAAGATGCTCAGGATGCAGCACCAGCTACACCCGAGGAATCCCCAGAAGTGACGGAAGCGGCAACCGACGAGACACCAAGCCAAGAGACGGCAATCGAAGAAACCACGGATGAAAAGCCGGCCGAGGAAGCACCCGCGGAGGCGGAGGCGGCAGCTGAAGCTGCACCAGCGGAAGATCCTACAGATGAAGCTGCATCGAAAGAGGAGCCTGCTGTTGAGGAGCCTGCAACAGCCGATGACGTGGCTGCCGAAGGAACAGCACCCACTGAAGATAAGGCTATTGTAGAAGAACCTGCTCCAGCTGAAGAGCCCGCTGCTGAGACTCCTGCTGCTGAAGAGGCTCCGGCTGCAGAAGAGGCCCCTGCTGCTGAAGAACCGACTGCTGCTCCAGAAGAAACTCCTGCCGAAGAAGCTGTCGCTAAGGGGGTTGCCACCGAAGAACCAGCCGCCGAGGAAGCCCCTGCTGCTGACGAAGCCCCTGCTGCTGACGAAGCCCTCGCTGCTGAGGAACCGGTTGCTGAAGAGCCTCCCGCCGTTGAAGAAGCTCCCACCGCTGAGGAACAACCTGCTGCTGAAGAAGCTCCCGCTGCTGAAGAAGCTCCTGCCGTTGAAGAAGCTCTCACCGCTGAGGAGCCGCCTGCTGCTGAAGCTGTCGCCAAGGAGATTGCCGCTGAAGAATCTCCCGATGTTGAAGAAAGCCCCGCCGCTGAAGAAGCCCCTGCTGCCGAGGAGCCCGCACCGGAAGAACCTGCATCTGCGGACGAACCGATCGCCGTCGAAGAAGCTGTCGCTGAAGAGGTCGAGGCTGAAGAGGTCGAGGCTGAAGAGGTCGAGGCTGAAGAGGTCGAGGCTGAAGAGGTCGAGGCTGAAGAGGTCGTCGTTGAGGAAGTTGTCGAGGAAGCCGTTATTGAGGGAGCTGCTGAGGAGCCTGCAGCAGAGACCATCACTGATGAACCTGCGGCTAGCGAAGAACCCCCTCTAGAGAGATCTATTCCCACCGACGAGCCCGCCACTCCCGAGGAGCCGGCTCTCGAAGATGCCACTCCCGTTGCAGAGCATGCCGAAGAGCCTGCACCAGAAGAGGAGCCCGCACCTGTTGAGGAGCCTGTTATTGTCGAGGTTAGTCCTGCAGAAGATGTACCTGAAGAGCCAGCGCCTGCAGAAGATCCTGCATCTGAGGAACCTGCCCCTGCTCCTGAGCCGGCGGCGGAAGAAGTTGCGCCTGCCGAAGAGCCTGCACCAGAAGAGGTGGCCGCGCCCGCGGAAGAATCTGCATTTATCGAAGAACGTGCTCCTGCTGAACTCGATCTGGTCGAACGTTCTCCCTCTGAGCCTGAGCTTCTTGAGCGTTCTCCAGCCGAAGTACCTACTCCTGCTGAGGAGCCTGCTGCATATGAGCCTACTCCAGAAGAGCCAAGTGTCGACAGAGGGGTTCCCGAAGAGGCCCTGGCTACGGATGTGTCGGAGGATATTGACTCTGCCGAACACGATGACGAAGCCTTGGCTGCAGCCGGTGCGGCAGCCGGTGCGGCAGCGGCAGGGGCAGGGTTGGCAGCAGCGGCCGCCCACAGTTCACGAAGGAAGAAGAAGAGGTCTCCCGATCTGGAGCGGGATCGAGACCGAGACCGCTCCAAGAGCTCATCCGAAGGACATCGATCAATGCAGCGGCAGAACAGTCAACGCGGTAGCGGTCTTACTGGCCGATGGGCGGAATCCATGAAGGAAGCCCGACGACAGCATGAAGAAAAGGCCAAACAGAAGGCAGCCTTGACCGAGAAGGCCGAGAGGGCCGAAAAAGAGCGCCGTGCCCATGAACGCGAGCGTGCAAGACGCGCTGAACGAGAACGGGCTGAACGGCCTGAGAGATCTGAGCGCGTTGAACGACATGAACGACATGAGCGAACTGTACGTACTGAGCGGCCTGAACGGGCGGAACGGGCCGAGAGGGAGAGAATCGAGCGAGCTGAGCGAGCTGAGCGAGCTGAAAGGCACGAGAGAGCGGAACGAGCACAGCGACAGGAGCAAGCGGAGCGCGAACGGGCTTTGAGGGCTGAGAGAGTCGAGCGTCACGAGCGGTCTGAGCGATCGGAAAGAATGGAGCGTCATATGAGCGAGCAAGACAGCAGCTCAAGTCGACCGCGACACCGCAGCTCAAATCATTCTGAGAGCTACGAGGGCGATCGCAAGAGCAGCTCCTCCTCCTCTCGCGTCATCCCAGAGTCCACGACCACGAAGCCTCGCTTCTTCCTCAAATACATGGCCGATGGCTCCGACAACCGACCGCCTCTGATGGTCAACGCTGCCAAAGCGACCGCCAATGTTTACGACCGCTCGCGACGCCCCTCAACCACTCATTCCCACAGTCATCGATCCTCGCAGGAAGGCAAGAGCACGAGTGAGCGCTCCACCGAGTCCTCCCGCCACGACGACGAAGAGGATCGTGCTCGCCGCGAGGCTCGCCGGGCTCGCAAGCTGGCCGAACAGACCGAGGCGGCGGCGGCGGCGGCACCGCCAGCGAAAGAAGAAACCGAGCGGCGTCATCATCGCGGCGAGCAGCGCGATAGCACCGAGTCGTCTCGCCATCGCCATCACAGACACCGCCGGGACCCCACGCCTCCTCCGAGCGGAGCTTCGAAGATGAAAGGCTTCTTCAAAGCCGCCATCGCTGCACACTGAGTGCATTGCTCTCTTCCCCTCCCCCTCCCTCCTCCCCTTCCTCCATCGAGTTCATATTCCACGATGATCACAAACCATCTCATATGTTTACTCATGCATCTATACATTACTTTCTTGTAACTTTCTTCCCATCTTTGATTGTTTTCTTTTGAGATTCGTACGTTTTGAGCATGCATTTATAGGTACAGCATTTGGGAACGGGGCATCGTGACTTTTTGTGGTTGACTGTTTTTCATCTTCATGTCTCTTGTATGAGCGAGCTCCCCCCTTTTCGGGTTTCATTTACTCCGATTGTATCTCAATACTTCTACTTTCCACTTTCTGTTCCTCGTCTTTTAGTAAAGACAGGTTACCTTGTAAATGTGTGTGTTTTTTTCTACCAAAAAGCAACATTTATCCTTTGGGATCATTTCGATTTACACTGAGGTTGAGATTCGTAACGAACTGTATTCATAGATGTACAGAGATACACATTCAAGCCCCTGGATGTACATACGCGACTACAAGATCGGAATCGCCAACCCATCTCCTCTGAGATCACTTCCACCACTGTAGATCAGCTTTCCTTCATCATAGTGGCACCGGATGATCTGGCCCCGCCCAAACATGCCCCTCTTCCAGCCGGCCAAGACCTTCACCTCGTGGCCCAGACGCCTCAGGCCCTCGATCGCCGCCTCGGAGATGCCTTCCTCCACGTAGACCGCGCGGTCGACGCTCTTTCCGGGAATGTGCTCGCCCGCCGCGATACAGATGCGCGGGGAATCCAGCGCCGCCTGGGGGTGGTAGCCGAAGGCGAGCATGTTGAGCAACACCTGCACGTGGCCCTGCGGCTGCATGAACCCGCCCATGACGCCGTACACGGAATGCAGCGATCCGTCCGAGACGTTCGTGACCATGGCCGGGATGATGGTGTGGTAGGACCGTTTCCGGGGGGCCAGGACGTTCGGGTGGTCGGGGTTCAGGGAGAAGTTGGCCCCGCGGTTCTGGAGCGTGAACCCGCAGCCCTGGGGGATGATGCAGGTGCCGAAGCCGCCGTAGTTGCTGTTGATGAAGGAGATGCCGTTGCCCTCGCTGTCGGTGACGGAGAAGTAGACCGTGTCGCAGTGGTTGTGGGCTGGGCTGCCGTGGTCGATGATGTCGGAGGCCCGGTCCGGATTGAACAATTTGGCCCGCTCGGCGAGATAGGCCTTGGAGATAAGGTCCTGCGAGGGAATCTTGTTGGTGTCCGGGTCGGTGACCCACCAGGAGGCGTCGGCGAAGGCGATCCGGAGGGATTCGATGAGCGCGTGAAGGTACTCGGCCGAGTTGTGTTGGGCTTCACTGAAGATAGGGATCTTGCCGGTACGTTCGAGCTCCTCGAGGATGCCCAGGGCCATGAGAGCAACTATGCCCTGGCCGTTCGGTGGGTGCTCCCAGATCTCGACGCCCTCGTTGGTCTCGTCGGTGGTGCCGTCAGTCTGCTTCGAGACGATACCCTGTCCCGTGAATTTGAGGGAGATGGCTTCCGTCTCTTGGCTTCCAACCTGGGCGTGGTACTTCAGGTCGTCTAGTGTCATGTAGCCTCCCAGGTCCTGGACGACTTTGACGATCTCTTCGGCAATGCGACCCTCGTAGAAGCCCTTCTTGCCGTGAGCAGCTAGGGAGCGGAATGTCTGTGCGAGGGTTGGGTTGCGCAGGATTTCACCGGGCAGAGGGCTACGGCAGCCGTCTTTAGCCGTGGGATCGGATTTGAGCATCTCTCTAAAGTTGGGAGAGGCAGCGCGAATTAAGTGCTCGCTTTCATGCCACTATTTAGAACGGTTAGTCCCATCGGTGCTAGACCAAAGAGCGGGTTGAGCGTATCTCAGAACGTCTCTTGAAGCCGAAATCGCCAAATATGGAGTGACTTACAAAATATGAGGCCAATTCAGACACAGGGAATCCCTCTTCGCCCAGTTCAATTGCGGGACGCAAAACATCCTCCAATGTCAACCTCCCACTTCCGAACTTCTCGAATGTGTCCACCCACCCTGCAGCAGCTCCAGGAGTTGTGGCTGCAAGGACACTATCCATGGGAATTTTCCCCGAATCGCCGGGGCCTAGTTTGAGATCCTCTCGCACCTTTTCCAACGTTGCGCTGCCAGGATATCTGCCGGAGCCGTTGATGGAATGCACCTTCTTTGTCTTGGCATCGTAGTAGAGGCAGAACATGTCTCCTCCGATGCCAGTGGAAGAGGGTTCTGTTATGTTCAATGCGGCGGCTGTGACCAGTTGACTGTGTTAGTATTCGCTTGAGAACGAAGTCGTTGACATTCAATGACTAACCTACGGCAATTGCGGCGTCCTGTCTAGAGAGTTAGCAAAAGCATGTCTGTTTTTAGAGTTTGCGATGACGAAGACATACAGCAGCGTTGCCGCCATTGCTGAGGATTTTCTGGCCTGCAGCTGCAGCTAGAGGTTGCGTGCATGTCACAATGCCTTTGGTACTATGCACAGTACTTCGTCGACTGGCAAAGGGGGCAAAGTCGGCGTTGAGACGAGAATAGATGGCTTTAGAATTGAGTGGCATTGTTGTTGAGGCGGGAGATCGTTGTTTCAATTGAGAGAGGGGGGGGGGCGGGGAGAGGAAGGGCGGCAGTCGGCTCTTGAGAGGCAGGCGAGGGAAACAAGCGAAGTTATACGGAGGAGGGGAAGAATGGAGAAGCTAGCGGAAGCGATATGACTCCAATATTGGTTGACGGGCTATTGGTAGATAGGCCCGGCCGAGGATAAGAAGAGAGCGCGACGACGATAACTAAAGTTACCCCACTGAGTGAGGGGGAATCTCCAAATGTTGCCGGAGGGCGATGGCGTTATCTTATCGGAGGACATCCTGCTGGTTAGAGTTGGAGTATAGCTGGGGGAGTTTGTGGTGAGTGACTTGCAACAGCCACGACTCTTTAAGACTCCAATAGTTCGTAGTACAGAGTGCAGTGGTGTAGTGGTGCAAAGGGGGAGTTATCATGGATGAGCATCACAGTCTCTCTGTTGTACAGAATTGATTTGTCTTGTCTGCAAACAACTGTGGTCTCACGTGATGCCGCACGACCTTCCCGAATGGGTTGTCAGTCGGTCGGGGAGGCAGCGATGATAAGATGGAAAGCGCGAGGAGGATCTGATATGATCGCATCCGATTTCATCGCCGTTGCTCTACTCTGACCCTCTTCTCTCTTCTCCTTGATTAGACGTTTCATAAGAGGATAAAACCTCCTCCTCCCCACCGACACTCACTCTCTTTGGGATTGGCATTCCCATCAAACCCAGAAAACAACCGCCACGGCTTCTGGATCGCCGAGACGAACCACTTCTACTATTCAACTATTGCCCAGCTCGTGCGGGCCCCGCGCCGAAGAACGGAGCTGGATCTTTCCCAGCCGTGTCATTCCACTCCCAACGTTTATGGAACTCAGGGAATCACCTTTTTTAGCTATAACTGGATTGCTCTGCCTTTGCCAGACTCAAAGAGTCTACGTATACCTAGCTAACCGGCTGCTCACTGTGCGAGATTCTTGTCCGGTGAAAACCAGAGCTTGGGCCGTGTGGATCCCCCGCCTCCTCAACCATCCGTACTTCTGCCGTCATTGTCACAATGGTGGTCTTCGTTGACTACGATCACGACGCCTTCGGCAGGCATAGTTTCCCTGGCGTCCCCGATACACTCCTGCATTCTTCCTTAGAACCTCAAAAGCCAACCTTGTCCAAGTTACTGGCAATCGGTCCAGCTCCATCGAAGAACGTGCCTGCAGCTCACGATCAGTCCGCCGATCCGTCACAGAATCATACATACAACCATGAATATCAACAGCATGCTCTCAACTGGAACGCTTTTTCGGCCGCTCTAAGCTGCTATCCGTATGGAATACTCTTGGGCCAGGCTGCTGAAGTGTCTGGTTCCTGATGTTGTGCTGACTCACCATCCAGGATCATAAAGGAAATTGCTCGAGCAGTCGACCTGAACACCTTGCATGCCCTCTCCCAAACCTGCCGCCAGTTTCACGCAAATCTGGCCCCATACCGCTCGCTGTTGATTAAACAGACCTTACGCTGCGAGAATGAGTACATCGAGACCGTATCGGACATGCTCGACAGCGGAGCAGCAATTCCCGACAGCGTCAAGTCTGTGCTGCAGCTATTGAGCCAAAACGCAAGAGCATCGGGCCGAATAACCACTGGCAAGGTTGCCAAATGCGCCCGGGATATGGTTGCTGAGTGTCGTCGATGCTCTAAAGTGGTGTGCCGGGTATGCTCAGGCTTCCCCGTCTCCGAGTCGAACATTGATGGACTAACGTTGGCTCGCTGCAGAACTGTATCATTAAGCCTCCCTCGAGCAGCATGTATAAAAACCGCATCCGCCGTCTCTGCACCACCTGCCAGACAGCCCCGTTAAGTGACTTAATTGATCCATTGTCCTCTTCGTCTCAATCTGCAATGGCTCCCGAATCATCAGCACTAAACCCAAAGCCAACGGCCATTGCGTTTCAACGTACTCCATGCAATTGTTATGAAGCGATCTGGCTCTGCCATCAATGTGGTCACCGCGTCCGCAGCAATGACACCACCTACCGTCGCGTCTGGACCTGGCGTACACGTTACAGCACCTATCTTGGCGGTCTAGGCACAGGGATCGGCGAGGGCTGTCAGGGTGTCAAGTGCGGCCGAGAGGATCAATGTCTTGCAGCCAAAGAGATCGAACTCGAGGTTGAATGCGAAGCGGACGAGGCGTCCGGGGGCAGCTCGCCGGATTACAGTCATTACTATGAGCATCGGAATCATGCGCATAGTCCCCCCAGACACACCACCATCGAAAGCTGGGACCATCGCGAGGGAGACGAACCGGGGTATTTTCGGCAGGAGATCATCGGGATTGGAGGGAGGGTGAAGCAGAAGGCGAAGAAGAGAATTGTAGTTGGTGCTTGTGTGGCGGAGCATGAAGATGAGAGGGAAACAGGAGAGTATCTTACTAGGGAGGAGAAGGGAGAACATCGTAGTTGGTGCGGCTGGTGCTGGAGGGTCATCCCTGCGAAGGGAGAGATCCAATAGTCCTAGGATCTGGAGTTGCTGAGAAGGCGATAATTGTTAGCACAAGTATATCACTAGGTAGATCGAGTTGGAATACCACTTCCCAGATGTAGCACACACGTGTCGGCCGCAAAAACTTCAGTGATTCGGTTCTGTCTCTGTCACACAAATACTAATAAATGAGCAAAGCCCGAAGTACGTTTGCTGTATGCCTCACGCCAAGCTACCGCGTCCTCGTTACAAGCATAGCTACAGATTGACTGAAAAAGAGTATGATAACCATTCTACTAAGCCTGCACAGCCAAGCACAGCGCCTGCTGCAAGTAACCAGAACATATCACAACAGTCACAAACCCCCTCACCAGAAGTGCCTACAGTCTATCAACTTGCTCGCATCGACGAAAAGTGATCAAACTCGGCAAACACTGCTTACCAAGTATCTCGATTATACTCTAAGCAAAGCAATTTGAAAAAAATCGATGAGAGGTATGTATGTTCGATTCCAGATAGGAAAGTCTATAGCTAGATATACAGAGTATTTGTACAGACCGGAGAGAAACAGTTGTCGATGAACAACAGCGAAGCAGAATCAAAGCAGACAGAACAATGCTTGTACCGGAAAAAAAAAATGCCTGTTCAGGCCCCGAGACCAGAGAAACCCAAACAAATTTCCGAGAACAACATCAAACACCGCCGCGCATGTAAACTTGATATAGCATAACTCAATAAGGCATCAGAGAAGAACATTGATCGACATAGGAAATAGATCGGGAAATCGATTGCGGATCACAAAGTAAAAATCAAAGTTCCTTGCCAAAAAATGGGTATATAGAGAAGTGGTAAATAAGAAGAAGAGAGAAAAGAAACCATGCGTGAGGAAATGGAAACCGAGACAAAGGAGATGCTGTGCAGTAACTCTGTAAGCCAACGCGAGTCTAATAAAGGCAGCTCTGATGGAAGGGGGTTCAGAAGGAGACAGGGTAGCTCCTTCCCAGAGTTCGGGGGGTGAGGGTGGTATTTTGTGTAATCCTCTCTCCGACGAAAGAAACTTTTCGAAGCCTTTGGCAGGATGGATGTTTCGAAGCTGATGGGGTGGATGTTGCTTTTTTTCTGTTCCCCCCAATTTTGGGCTGGTTTTCTGTTTTGTGCGTTCTGTTTCCCCAATTCGAATTGTAAGAACAGCCGCGTCCGCTGCGTCGATTGCGTATTAGACATTTTGATTATAAGCTAACCGATCTTCCCCTCCAAAGCATGGCTGATAAGCCCTCCTTGTTGAGAATCCGGCGAGGATGAGGTCTAATGGATCGTGGTCGTTACTTCGTGCTTCTCGTGCGCGCTTTCACATCGTCCATGACTTCCAGCCCATGTTGGGGGGGAAAGCAGCGGGTGGTAGCACATGCTCGTCATAACCCAGGCTGTGTGTTGACCAGCTCGGTGAGGGGTAGGCGCATTGAAGGGACTGTCAAGCCGGCGTTAGTCGAAAAAAAGGTCTCGAAGTGGAGCTTGATACAACGTACTGGTTGAAGAAGACCTTCGGTGAGGGGCATGGGCATCATGCTCATGGATGGCAGGCTGATGTCCTGCTGGTCCCAGCAACCCATCCGCGATTGCATAGAGATAGGCGATGATGTCAAGTCGTGCTCAATGATGCTCTCGGGGTAGGGCTCGACTGTGGTCATAGGCGTAGACACCACGGAAGATCGAGCGTAAGAGTGAACTGAGAGCGAGCCATCCGAGACGGGAGAGGGGCATGTGTCCGGGGTAGCGTAGAAGCGGCTGTCCTCGATCGACTCGTGAATGTGAGGGCCCTGGTACAACGGGGTGTGGGGTGCCGACTGCAAATCAACTCCACTCCACATTAAGTTGCAATCGCTGGAGAAATCGGGGTGGATAGCCGGCCCGACGAGCGATCCTACGGACATGGCATTCTGGGGCTGGGAGACGGTGAGATAGGGAGTCGGGTGGGCGTTGACGGGTGCACACTTAGGCACATAGGCCTCGGGCATTACAGAGGTGCGGTTCTGACGCTGCCAATGTGTGGTGTGGTCCATCTGGGCCTCGAGCTCACTGGGGTTCTGCGTTAGTGGCCAGGCAGTGACATTTAGCATGGAAGGTCACTCACTGTCTTTCCATGTGGCGGGAAAGCAAGTCGGGACGGTGGAATGCTTTCTTGCAGTTGAGGTGGGCGCATCGAAACAGAGCCTCGGGGTTGTGGTTCAACTCATGCCGTCTACACAAAGCAGATTAGCACGTGAAAGAGTCGGACCGGGTACATTGCCATCAAGTACCTTCTGTGCTCTGCTCTAGTGAAAACCTTGAATTTGAATGTCAGTCGAGAACTCATGTTGACTGATAATTTATGTCTACTGACTTTGTTGCATCCTGGATACTCGCAGGCGTGAACGCGTTTGCCCTTCTTCGCTTTGCTAATGCGATGCGTCGTTGGGGTGTACGTGATGGGGAGAGGAATCTCCGATTGGGCAGTGCTTCGGCGCATGGTGACTGTATGTTGCTGGCCAGCAATTGATTTTGTAGTAAGAGTGATAGAAGAAGAGTTGGTAGGAAGTGGTTGTTCCTGTTGCTGTTGGTGTTTGAGATGTGTAGGAGTGATTGACTTTATAGAGTCGTGTGGAGAGGTGATGATAGACAGAAAATCTGCCGGCGACTGGGTCGAAGATATAGTTCTGGTTCCTGAAGGAGATGATCCCCTGGTCATTCTGTAACAGACCCAGACTTGTCAGGAACGGGAGGTGAGCTATGGGTGTGGAGATTGGGGGTCGTGAGCAAGGTGGGCTGTGATGCAGCTATACTAGCAAAATTGGGGAACGGGCCAGAAGCGTGGGTGAGTGAGATCAGGAGTTGATTGATTTGATGTAGATGATTATGATGATAATGATGATGATGACGGAAAAATGCCTCGCATCTGCAAATCAAGAGGGAGGCAGTGAGATGCGGAATTGGAAAAAGAAAAGTGAAGATCTGAAACGAACTGGTATGGAGAACGAGGAGAAGGAAGGCTTAGAAGAGGGCCGGGAGAAGGGCGAGAATAGTTACATGCAGAGAGATGATGGAGATATAGAAGATTCTCCCAATGCGGCTAAGTCTACCTCTCACCTACCACATACGGTACCGAAAGATCGCCGGGTAACTTGGGGGAGGGGAGGGGGAAAGACAGTTCGGAAAATAAAAGAATAATTCCAATTTTGAAAAAAATAAGATATGTGACGGGAATAAAAAAAGAATTAGAATTAATAAGAAAAACTCAAAGCAATAATGTGTATACATCCCAAAAATCCAGACCCAAAACGATCAAGAATAATACGAAAATGCGGAAATTCACGAAAATATTTGACCAATGTAACCAGCATCAATGGCTAGTCCCGAGTAGTCAGAGGTAAGCGAGCAGAAAAGCAGTTCTTGATGATCAGTCTCTGCAGGGTGATCATACTGGGTTAGCCACGATGGCTATGTTGGCTTGCTGGGGACAGCACGAGTGGGTAACCACTTACGGGATCGACCCATCCTCATTTTCCAAAGTCAAAAGAATCAGATTAATTCCCTAATTCCATTCGAAATACACATGATTAACGGTGCGGGAAACAAGGAGGAAGGATTGAAACGGGCGACGGGCGACGGGCGACGGACGATAAGAAAGTGGACTCGATACGACAAGTAGTGCATAAAAGTAGATGGAGATATCAACACAAAGAGAAAAGAAGAGAGACAGAATAATAGGACTTGGGGAGGAAGGCAAAGTACTGGACAATACGGAGAATAATCAAGATTACTGCAGAGAATTCAGAAAAAAAAAGAAAAAAAAAAAAAACAAGAAAAAGAACTACTGAGTATTTGACAAATAATATGTATTGTCTCATCAGCCGTTAGTTAGTCATGACAACAACAGCAGCAAATTGCAGCCGGTAACAGACCAACACCTTCCAAGTCTGCGGCTGAGGCGCACTGCAGGGATTGGGAGCGAAGAGAAGACGAGGATAGGGAGGAAAAAAGGAAAGGGGGGACAAATAGACCATGCCATCATGGGATAAATTACATGCCGGTATGCAGCTCGTACCACACACCCACCACCGCCCGGTCTACAGCGGTTCAGTCAATCAATCACCTGGTGGAAGTTGCACCTGTTGGCTCGTCCCCATCTCCCTCCATTGTCATCACCATCCTCATCGTCTCCCGCCGCCACGAGGCGACGGGGAGGAGAGAGGGGAGGGGGGAAAGTGGGGGAAGGTGAGGATCCAGGGAAAAACAGACCTTCCGATCGAAAAATGCCTGGATGGATCATGGATGGATGGGCCAATCTATTTCCCTGAAGAGGAAGGATATAGTTCACAGAATAATATTCCTACTCGCAGAATGCGGGCAATGGGTTAATAAAAGACTTATTAAACATCAATCAATATGAACTTCAAGCCATCTATCCACCCCTCATGCCATACAGGACTTCGGATTGATTAACCGGGCCTCATGTCTTTGCTGCCAACCCACGCGGCTCTGTGCCTGTGTGTCTACCTCTGAATAGAAGGGTACAGTACACTAAGTACTCAGTACAGTACTAATTTTATGCAGAGAACTGCGATGCTGAATAATGGGTGGTTTAGGGCTTACGACCATATGAATGTCTCGCGCGTGACAGGGGTCTTCAGCGGATCAAGCTGATCTTAGCGGCTAGGAGGTCAGGATATCGAGGATAAGGAGCAAAATTCATGCCAGATCAGTGGAGGAGGGGGGAAAGGGTTGTTGAGTGGTGGTTAGGAGGAGAGTGGGAGTTGAAGAAAAGACAGTCACAGAAATCCAATCAACAGTTAGAAAGAATGTTGGGGATTTGAGTCTTCTCATTGGTGTGCTCGCGTGAACTAGTGTTAAGCGCCTCTTAGGTACAGTACTTTTACTGTCATGGCTGAGGTTGGGGAGGGGGTGAGAAGAGATATCTCCACTTTTACCCCCTCTGCTTAGCGTGCGTTGGCCTAGGTAGACAATTGCTGGATGGGAAACGACTCATGGAGGCTCTCGCTCATTGTCCGGTCCTCCCCGTAGCAATCAGGTTCAGGCTTTCCGTCCAAGCCTCAGGGGCTCCACAATGGAGACTGGAGATTGGAGATTGCTATCCGCCCTAGGCTAAATGACTGAGGGTGCCAGGATGGTCGATTAAACTAGACGACTCCATAGTAGAGCTAAGGTCAAGGCTCAAAAGGCCTAGAAACGTACATGAGTAGGTAAACAGAAGCTCCACGGACCACACCAGCCAAGATGGATCCCCCCATCCCGAGCCAACCAATTGAACCAAGTGGAGCCACTATCCACTCACCTCATTTTGGAGTTTTATATCCAGTCAATTAAGCGGCTCTAGCATTCGCCCACTGGCCTGCTCTCCATTCAAACTGCGATTGGGCCGAGAAGACTTGGGTAAAGGGCTTGCATGGCAACATGAATCAACTAAGCACTGTAGAATACTCTGGGCCTTTCAAGCAATCCCATTGCTGACTAATGCGAATTGCCGGATCGTGTTAAAGAAACAGGTTGGCCATGGTTATTTACAGTACCAGAAGAGCCTCCAGACTGCCAGTGACGGCCTGCGGGTCCCTCTTGGTTGCTTCTTACTGGCGTAGGGTCGGATTAGCCCGCTAATCGTCCAAGCGAAACCCAGGGTTTACCGCTGTCATAGCATAGGCGATCGTTGGCTTGAGTCAAAATGTCCTCTTCTGGGTTAATGAGGTTAATGAATTTTGTCCGCCATAAGACCATATGTAGTCGGAGAGGAATTCTTGACGACCCTTAGCACCGTTGAATGTGTCATGATTGCAAGGGCCGCGAAGGAGCGATGGAGAACCACCCGTTCGGGCATATAGAAACATCCATTATAGAGGGATCAGGCAAGGGAGAAAGACCAGCTGAGGTCACACAACCACGTGTAGGACGATCGGCGTGTTTCCGTCGGTTATCTTATATTGCTGCCCGTTGTAAAAATATTATCTGCCAAGCAAGATTTCATGGTCTCTTAGGGGGGGGGGGGCACGACCACACACGCCTTCGTCACGTCTTGTGATTCGATGAAACCTTGGTCAGAGCCCCTATCGGGGTCTGCAGACAACGGGAGGAAGACTTAGCAACTGGAGTCTGAAGAATCATTGTTACGGCGGCGATAATTACCATACAAGCTGGACGCCCGACGAAGAATAGAGTTCCTTAGACTGCTCCCTGAATAGATAGGATATTCAGTCTCGAAGTACTGTAAATCGACCAAGGTGGTCTGTGTGAACTGATTCAGTTTCAATATCATCACGCAGCAGAGACCCTGGGTGGTAATGACTCGATACAGGAAATCGTGTAAAAGTCAGCAGCCCCCTATCTTAGTCTGATTCTGTTTCTAGGGGATCAGGGTATGTGAGAATTCGGATTGTCAATTGTTCGACGCTTCAATACTTGGAGACCACCACGGCAAGCACTTCGGACAATGTGGCAGGCAAATTCATGCACAGATACACCGGAGGTAGGTGGCTTAGTAGCGTCGAAGTATACAATGACATCTAGCGTGGCGACGAGGGCGTCCAGCCCTGCAGCCAGTGGGGCATGCTTGTAGGCTCATCACCATCCCTTTCCTTTTCCCCTCAAGGAAATGATGCGCTCAACGTGAGCATAGACAGCAACCCCTGCCACCCTCTGGTCTTCGTGAATTCAACTGAACTTCTAGCTTGTTTCATAATGAAAATCGACTGCACGCACCTTGTACCGCCCGATTGAGCCTTGTGCTTCCAGAACAATGTGCTTACTCTTGGTTGCTGTACGCCTTAGGCTAAATGATTAGTCGACGACAAGGTGCATTTTCTTCCCTGACCAACGACACCCCCGGTCAGATAACAAGCAAAAAGCACCACGAACGAATGATTGAAACAATGATTAACAAAGGTGACTCCAGAGATTCGGTACTAGACCTGAAACGACGGGGATTGATCTTCCGGGAAGCGGGGAAGGCATGAGAATCACTAAGAAATTATCGAAAGACACGGATCCCTATGTTCCTGGCGACCGTGTTGGTAAGGAACCGTCAATGGTACGACAGTACTCCGTCGTTGCTATGCGGCTGCCACACTACATTGCTCCATAGTAAGCACCAGTCGGCCAACCAACTTACCAAGCCATCCATAATTGGCGGCGGGAATGTCATGTCCCAGCGAAGACGGGAATTCAGTGGTGGTGGTGGTGGTGCTGCTGCTGCTGCTGCTGCTCAATGAGAGCCGCTGTTGTTTCCGAGATTGACTCGATCTTACAGTAGACTGCATTAGTTCGGGATTGGGAAGAAAAATCACCCTGAGTAGAGAGGATACTCGGTACGTGGTTGACAAATACGTCGCATGAAAACGGAGAATGTAGCTAACCGATCAAGGAGGCGGCTTAGCTACCTTGCACCCAGTAGAAACCTGATTCAATAGGAGAGTGCCTCAGGCCTGGAACCTGGGGGGACCGAGTGCATGGGTATGACACCATCATCCAGCCATTTCATCACTGCTCCAAGGGATAATAGGTAATCTTTCTGTCCGCGCTAGAAAGTCTTCTTCACGTGGCGGGGACCCCATGCCGGGATCACGATCCTTCAAGGCGTGGCAATGGGGCCCAGGAGAGGGGAATCACACCAGTGAGGAGGAGTTAAAAGACGCTAAGTGTTATTGTGTCTGTCTGGATGTAGTCATATGTATGCACTCCTTTTCTACTTCTCTTCTTGTCGCCCTCTCCCGAGTTTTCAACTAATGCATCCCGTGTTTAGAAGTCTGACTTTGGGGCTGCGCAGCCCGGGTTCCTACACCACAGCTGCAAAGTAAGATGGTTGACGGTAGAGTATGTCTTGTGTTGTCCATGCAGCGACGGTGCCAAGAAGTCGAAGCAGGCTTGACACTAATTATAACCATAGGCATAGGGCATCGTGCTCACTGGGCGGCACATCCCGGTCCTGTGCGGCACAAAAAGGTAGTGGTGGTCAGCAACAACGTGGCCTTCCTGTGGGGAAACAAGGAGGGACAAGAACGACTGGCCTAGGTGTAGAGGAGGGTTGCATCGGAATTAAAGGTAATCAAAGTATGATTAAAAGGTCTCAGAACCCACCTAATTGACTTGACTGCAGAGGGTCAGTATTACGGCCGAGTTTCTCCTAGCCTTTAATTCTCCATTCCTTAATAGATACCTGCCTCGTAATTTGGCGATATATCGTTTGCTAATATAATGGATTGGATTGAGTGATTAGCTTAGGTGGTAAAAAAGGTGGTGAAGACGGGTACGTATTATTGACTCGGAGGCCACGGCCGAGATGGACGTCAGTGGGTGTACCGGCCTAACCACATTCTGTCCTTAGAACTCCACGTACTAAGCGGTAATCTCCTTCCCCCCTTCCACCGATTGATCGAGGCCCTGTCATGGGCGGTCATGGCAGTGTCATGTGCCTTTCTGTTAACTAATACGTAGTACACTCAACCAGACAATAGATTGGTTGCTCACGGCCCTAGTCCCAGGCTGAACCCGGCCCGGAACGTTGTGGTGTAATAACGCCGCGGGCAACACCTCACTTTGTTCACTAACACCAACACTATCAGTCTAACCCCCCTTCGCGAGTCATTCCTTTTGCAGAAGTCCTAGCGAGCACATTGACTGGCCAATCGCTGCAGACACTGAAACAGTGAGACTGTAAGACAACTGGAACTCCCTTGCACACGTGCAACCTGCAAGCCATCGTTGGACCAACTTACAACTTACTACTCAAGGCATCTCGATATAATTCCGAGTCGAGTCTGGTGAACGTGACCGTGAACCACATGTGAATGGAATGAATGGATGCATGGATGCATGGATAGTGGACGATGACGAGGTTCCCAACTGCTGCCTAATCAGGAACACTTCTCGAGCATCGTGGACCGTGGACCGTGGACCGTGGACCGTGGACCTGCAGTGGTGGACTTGAGTTGCTCAGTTGGTTACTAGCTACTAATTAGTAGCTACTGGGGCCTGGAGAATAAGGAAAATAGGAAAATGGATCGGAGGCTCGGCAGGGCAGTGGGCTCCGGCAGCGGCGGGGGTCCTCGTACCGCCGGAGCCAGAAACTGCCCCGGTATCCGCCATGCCCGTGGCCTTGTCGTCTGTTAACTTTCTTAGCATCGCCATGTTGTTCCAGACGACAGTAGTCCATGGAAGTCCACAAAAAGATGGGACTGTCTAAGGAGGCTCCTGGAGGATTTACAGTTGGGAGCCCTTAGCCGACTGCAAAATGATCCTGTTCCATTGTTGACCTACTTCAGGTACGGCTGGATCCGGAGGAGGGAAGGATTTTGACACTGTATATACAGTACATGTGTACCTGCCTCGAAGGATCTAAACGGGGATTCAGTTTCACAAGGAACTTTTCTTTGAAAATATGGTTATTGACGTAGGATGAGAACAAAAACGTGGTGATCATCAGCAATCTCGGGGGCTGATCCTGCAGGTGCCTGACCTTCAGGTGGCATGACAAGCGAACGGACGAACGAACTGGGCCTTTTCTCTCTTCAGTTCTGACCTCATATCACCCTTCAAGGGCAATCTGCAATCCTGAAACACACCCTTGGGGGTCATCGACTCTGGTTCCGGGAGATCGCAAAAAGGCTTATCGGCCAGACCAGACAGATCAAGCGAGTCTGCCTTGCCTCAGGCTGTCTCTTGTCTTCTTAGGTAATCCTTCACCCCCTCCCCCC
>NW_017962987.1:551203-559527 GCF_001890905.1 Aspergillus aculeatus ATCC 16872
TTCGTTACGTTACGTTACTCCCCTCCCCCCCCTCCCCCCCCCCCCCCCCAACCCCCCCTGGTTCCTGTTTGTTTGTTTGTTTGCTTCTCTGTCTACTCCGGACAGTCTGTTTCTCTGTCGTCATAGAGCGTCTGACCCATGTATTCTTTTTACTCTTCACTCTTACCGTACATCTCTTCACTTAGCCTCATGCAAGAGAAACAACGGATTACTCGGGCTATCTTGTCGGCTAATTAACAAAGATGGCTTTCTTCAATACGCAGCAATACAGTTCTCGAGGTTTTCCAACTTGGACGGCGGTCGAAAAAGAGGCTCAGAATCCCAGAGCCCCCCTAAGAGGCGGTCCGATCGAGAGTGAGCCATCGTCCATCTCTTACCCCGTTGATATCTTGTCTTCATTCACATTTCTTCTTCGTCTATCTAGAGTGGGGGGCATCTAAGGAGTGAGCATGCCGAGTCTTGCTGCTGCCCTTTGGGAATGTGGATCCCCGCCTCCAATGCCGCACTGCCTGGACATGAGGACGGAATTGACCCGCCAGGCATGCTATTGCGAAGTGAGTTCGACACACCCACTAAGGACCAGGGCTGCAGCTAACATTCTAAGTCACTCACGCTAGTGACTAGGTCGATGGAACACCAAGCGTATGCTGAGGGTAGCTAAGCGCTACTGCCGAATAGCAATTCGGGACGGGGAGGCAGTCCCCTAAACTCCCACTACCTTCAGCTAACTTACGTGCTAGTCAAGTTCAGACCTCACTGTCAGGCCCCCTCGACTGCATACTAGTCTGATAAGCGACAGTTGGTACCAACCTCCTCGGGTCCTAGCAACCTCGACTACCCCACTGCCAAGCCATTCAGTTGAGTTCGTCCAGTTTGGCCTGCATGATTGACCGTCCCGCGGGTCCGCAACTTTGGCGAGCCTCTTACGTCTGAACGAAACTCATACTACCCAGTAGTGAGGGTCCACTCAACTGATTGTTGGATAAGAATAGCTAAGTAGCCATGTCAACGTTATACGAACAGACAAATCATGCTTTGGCATTGCGATGGTAAGAAAGGTCGACTATGAACCAGGCACGGTAATAGTCGGTCACGGCCGAGCCCGTCTGTGATCGACACCTCGAATGTCCAGGCGCTCGCTCAGACACATCTTCTGACACTTTCAGACCGCTCTGCACGGTAAACCTACCCCATTTTGACGGGCGCTCTTTCCCGCTGGCGGTTGTATCTCTTCCAGTGACAAGCTTAACACCTCTAAGCTGGTATACTTCGTGAGTATATCGTCTTCTCGTATAGGGCTCGGGCTCCTGAGGGGCCGGTCGTACATTGTCTTCTCATGGCTTTCTGTGTCCTCAGTATAGTATATCTCGTCAAATCACGTTGTGCTTTGTCTACCGCTAATTCTGTAGGAACGATCTCTCGAGGCTTACTATGAGCCCCTATTCGGAAAATGTTCCTGCCCCTGTCAGCAACCCTCCTCCAACACGAGGGGGATATTTTGTGATAATATTGCCCGGTTGCCGGGATAAGACGATCGACTGGGCGAGCTTGGTTCTTGTTCGTGTCATTGGTCAGAGAATGAGATTCCATACGGCTTCGAACATTCTACAAGCAAATCTGCATATTACACGGGGCACTGCTGCGCACCAAGTACGTCCTCCTGCAGCTGGTAGCTTATGAGCTACTGCACCGCTCGCATCTACTATGTACTATACAGATTACATGCCACAGGGCCACGAGGCCTATTATTTTCGCCCCCATGGCAGGGGTGCCATGCGCTTCAGCACGGCCACATGGCCTTGACTCTTGCTGCGGTTTCTGTTTCTAACAACAATCGGTATCGGTCCGGTCCCACCCTGGTCGTTTGTTCCTTGAGCGGCTGGTGCTCTGACATCAACGGCGTGTTCAACGATCGGTTTGCACTAAGCATGTTGTCTGGTTCTCCATCAAGCTGTCTCCAAGCCACGCTGCTAGCAGGCAGTGGCCCCGTCGGATGAGGAACCATCCCGCTTCTGCCATACTTCTGCACCGCCATGATTCGATCATTGCTTGCTACAAGGAACAATTCCGCCCCTCTGACGGTTACATTGGTCCTTGCATGATTGTCCCGGTCAAAGCCCTAAAGTCGAACTACTACCAATTATAGAATAAGCTGGAGGCTGGCCAGCTGATTCGCCGACCCTCCCTCACGTACCTTGCCGTCCGCATGCTTCCGGGAGTATGAAGAGAGTTTCATCTGCCTGCGCGTGTACATGGCACCCCTCTGATTCTGGGGGCGATTCTACGATGCTTCTGAACTCTGAGATGTGGATACCTCAGCCATGACGGCTGCGGAGTTCTGCCACCACCAAGCTCAGATATGTTGGCGAGGTAACATGCCACACGGATTAGATCGAATTTTACACGAGATTGTCAGCGAAGCTGCGCTTAGCGCCAGTAAGGCCAACCATGCTACTGTGTCTAATATGAGACATCTTCTAACTCAGGCATAGTGATATCAGAAATGTTTCCAATCAGAAATGCACATCATAAGGCAAGCAACAACAAGACAATAGCAACCAACGCGAACTTCCGCAAACCAACGTGTTGGTGCGGCGTTCGCCGCTCAACTGTGCGGACCTGCTACAGGCGCAATTTCAGGCACGACTATACCAACAGAGGTATTGTTCTAGACGTTTCGCACATCCTGCTTAAGCGGATGAGGTGCTTGAATCGTGATAGTGCCTCTCACCTGCATGATTCCTTCGATCTGCTGACCAGCCACAGGTGGCTCCCACTGTTGGGTCCAGGAACGCGCCTTCACCCTGGCTGCAGAGGGATATCTGAGACAGGTACCTTGATCAAAAAATGGGCGGATGAAACCTAGTGTTTCTGACAGGCTTAGTCCTGAAACTCCTCCCATTTGATCATCCTATCCCTCAAGTCGAGCTCCTCCCCATCCACCACAAACCTCCCGTCCCCACGATGGTGCACCATCCTCATCTGCCTCTTCCCGCCACCAACAGCACCGCAGGGCTCCTCTAGTTGCTGATTGCTCTGCCCATAATTCAAGTCGAGGTCTCTGTTCACCCATGCGCGGACAACCCGCAGTATCCACAAGTTGTACGTCGCCACCAACGCTCGATCATGAACCACACATTGGATATTGGCCATGATATCCTTCCCACCAACCAGTGGCGCATGGGCAGTCCCTTCCAGCTCCATGTAACTCTGCCCCTTTTCTTCCCCATCTTCAAGTTCTGGATCAGTCTCTGGCGGTAACGGCGATTCCGGTGGCTCCACAGGGATCATTTCGAATGCATCCCACTTATCCACCGTTTCGCCACTACAGTTGCCAATATCAACCGCCTGCTCCAGCAGCTCCGCAGCCGGTACTGCAAGCACGCATTGGCCGGTTCTTTTCAGGTTGTCAAAGCTTTTGTCCCACGGTCCAATACATGCGCCGATGAGTGTTGGTTCCTCGTGTTGGATCATCATGTGAAAGCCCATTGTCATGATATTGTGCGTCCGATCGGCTAGGGACCCGGTGGTAACGAGTACCACAGGCCCAGGCTCGAGGAGGCGATTGACTTTATGCGTGGGATAGGAGAGGAATCGGCTCCGATCATCGAAATGATCCTTTGCCTGCTCCTGCTCCTGTGCCTGATCCTGAATCTCCCGGCTCTTCTGCTTCTGATGCCATCGAGGCCTCTTGCTGGAACGGCGTGGGCTCAGACCTAGTGGTCCGGTTGGCTCCCTTTTTCCTGCACTTCGTTTTTCCCCTGATACTCGCTTCAGAGGCATTTGGTTAAGGTGGTGGGAAGGGTGTAGTTATAACTTTTGTAAGCTTGTAGACCTAGACCCCAGTTGAGAATTCCTGCCTAGGAGAGCATACGTGCAGGACAAGGACCTGACTTTGATCGCGTGTAGAAGATGGGGGTTGTGGACGCGTCACTTGTAAAAGAACAAAGAACGGCATTTCTAGAGTGACGTCGTCTCCGCATACTCGCCGGGGTCCCGTGACCTTCATTTCTTTTCGCCATAATTCTGAGAGTGTGCACACAAAGAGAATATTTTTGTCTTGTGCAGACATGATCATGCTCCTGGTTGTATAGATAAGCAAAACAAAGGGTGGTTTTGCACGAGCGAAGTGCTCGAAGGAAATACTGTATCCCCTTCCCTTCAGCATAATCTTCCATGTATACAGAAGATCTTGAACTGTAAACAATGACCAATTGCCCAAGGACGATCTTCAGCATGGCATTCCCTAGGACTGTGTACATACCAGAGTCCAGGTCACTCTTTCTGTATTAGATCGCCTGAGTACTGTACATCTCTAGCTGAAGAACAATTCATCCAGTTGTATGTTATTCACCCTCCCGCGCGATTCTCCAACATCTCCCCAATCCCATCGACCTCAACATATGCAACCCAGATACCAGTCCAGCTCAGTACTTCATTCTCTTCCTGCATGTGGTACATCCCCTCCTTGTTCTCTTTCGGTCGAGGTCAAAAATAAAGAGACCCTCGAGTGACCCGCATATGAACCCTTTGTATATATATATATATATATATAGCCTAAAACGTCCATCATAAGCATAATTGAGCCAACTGAACTTGCTTCGCAGTGAAATGCCGTACTCCAACTCGACTCCAAGCATCTTTCCCTTACAAAATACTATAGTACTGGAAAGTATAGACTTAGGAGGAGCTGTATCGCTGGCGAGGAGGGAGGTCAGAAGTGTCGGATATAGTCTTCACTCTCTCTCCCTATCTTTCTTTGCGTTTGCGTATGTGTATGTGTAGTATCTTCCCAAGGTTTCTCGGTGGGTACCTTGTAGAATGGTTATAAGGACATACATACCCTCAAGAGAAAGCACGGCACGGCGAAGGCGAACTTGGAAGAACAGGAAGGTATATCCAATGTATACT
Source organism: Aspergillus aculeatus ATCC 16872 (assembly GCF_001890905.1). Classification (NCBI taxonomy): domain Eukaryota; kingdom Fungi; phylum Ascomycota; class Eurotiomycetes; order Eurotiales; family Aspergillaceae; genus Aspergillus; species Aspergillus aculeatus. The sequence goes on from NW_017962987.1 coordinate 556,115, forward strand.
GGTGCCCAAATTTCCCCCTCTCAAGCTTCAAGACGTCGAGGGGGCAGGCAAGGTAAGTGGGGAATTATCTTCCTGTATGAATATATATATATACAGATTTCAAGGCAAGAGCGCGAGGCAGCGCCACCTGCGACGGGTAAACCATACTTGGCCGTGGAGAGTACTGTACCACCCTGCAAATGCAATGGTGATACTCATCCGAATCGAGAGAGAAAGGGTGGATTCGGGGAGGATTTAGATTACGGCAAACCCATTTCGGATCTACAACGGAGTCCAGGGGTAGGCATGCCGCTGGTTTCTGCTTGGAGGGGGAGTGGATGCGAGATGTATGGGATATGGTTGCTGAATTCTGATTGTACATATAGTCGTCTAGTTTCTAGCGCTTGTCTTTGTTTTAAGCTCCGCAGTAGGAGGCTGCTTTTGTGTATGGGTGGATTCAGGATGTGTTCGTCGATGAGCTCCGGTTATGCATGCACGTGACGGTAGGAGGTGGTGGAATTTGGGCAGGTATTGACCTATTCCGCTGGGTCGAGTGGTGGCTTGCGGTCAGTGGATGCCTTGGACGAGTCTTGCTTGAACGCAGATGGAGTCGGATTGTCAGCAATATCAGCTGAAGGAGGTGCGGAGTGGCGCTCACGGTGCTGTACACAACCCGTCCGTCAAACTGACCAAAGACTACGTCCCTACACCTATCAACGAGTGCATGGTATCCATTCATCCTCACATTAGTTACAGAGACCTAGCCTGTCCTGTCCTGTCCGTTTCATATTGAAACAGGAGCTACCGTTAATATTATCAACGATAACACATTGCAAAAGCATCGCAGCAGTTTTCAAGCATCACAAAAACAGAAGCTCGATGTCTTACGAGATGAAAAGAGGAAGCGGGAACTCAAGATCCGCCCAGAAAAGAGAGATGACTAACGTAAGATACAACCCATGCCAAACGCCCTGGTCAAAAGCAAGAACACAACAAAGAACCTTGATGGGCATGTCGGATGTGCCAACCCAAGGGAGCGTTGAACTTGGGTGACTGATCCCATTCCCTTCCAAGAATACATCGTAGTGGTGATTCAGGAGTAGAGGCCTTGGTCTCAACCGTGAGACAACGCTCTGATTGCTGAAGCGCATTCGGATCGATGCTGTGTCACCACCGACGACGTATCTCATATGGGATCTTCGTAGTCGAGGCTTGATGAAGATGTGGGATTCTGTCCGATAACATGCTCTGATATTGAGATCGCAAGGTCGCTAAATAGCCCGGCAAGAAAGGGGAATATCCAGAAGAAGAGGGTCTTTCACAGAAGAGGCGATATCAACTGCGAGAGGAGTGTCGGGTGGCAGGAGGAAAGGAAGAACGTGACTCGGATGGCGCAAGTACGAGACGACTTGCCAGGATGAATTGGAGACTCTTAGCGGCGGTCGGGGTTGGTTACCTGAAAACTAAGTTAGCCTCAAATCAAACATCTGTGTGATGGGACGGGTAAAGCCTACCTGCAGAATACGACGGGAGAAGTCTTGATCATCGTCGATACTGCCGTTGCTTTGCCGTTTCTGAGCCATAAAATCACCATCGAATCGGGAGTCGCTGCCCTGTGCCATGGGCTGTCCGTAACCGTCCACGCCAACACTGCGACGATATTGCGCTTCCACCGATTTACGGTTCTTGAAACGCCAGAGAAAGAACCCAGCACCGATGAGCGCACAGAGGCCGACCACCCCGACGACCACACCTGCCGCAATCGCAGCAGTGTTTGCACTTGAGCTTTTTGACTTCTCGGTTGGGGTAGCGCTTGCATTGGCGGCGTGGGTGGCAGGAGCTTCGGTAACATAGACTGTCTGCCCGCCGCTCGTGACAGCATGGACTGTGGGTGTCTGTGTTGTCGAAGTCGACGTCCCTTCGGTGCCCTTGCTGGAAGTACTGCTCGAGGAAGAGTAGTTATCCACGTCATCCTCAATACCTGTTAGATAGACCGAGTACGTGTTTGCACCGCCACCTAGACAAACGGTCAGCATTGAACACACATCGAAACTTTACCTAGGTGAAGGCAACATACACATGACCGAGGGCCAGCCAGCACACGACAGATTGCATTCGTCATCCGATACTTTGTCCGAAGACGCCGGTAGTTCATTTCCACAGAGACAGTCTTGTTTGTTGTGGAGCGCAAAGACGGCGTAGTTGTCCTTCAAGCATAACTTCTGGCAGTATCCATTACTTTGGTATGTGTACGATCCTTGATCTTCCAAGGGCGTTGAGCTCGAGTAGCATCCGTTGTAAACTTCGTCATAGGCAGCGGTCGTGGGCACATGGGCAGCCAGAAAGAGGACCGAGGCCACAAGAGCCGACCGCATGGTCAAGAGTTTCGTGAAGGAAGACATGATGAATGGAATAACGATGGCGCGGCCGATAGAGGTGACTGGACACCTGCTCCAGACACAACAGTCAAGATTGCTTGTTGATGCAAACGAAGGGAAAGGGACGACCTGCGTAACCCTTTTTCGGAGCGCTGGGGTGGATGTTTCGAAGGTCGGGGGAGTCTCGGCTTCCCGTCTTGCGCAAGATCTTGGGTACTTGTCACTGCGATTTGCGGCGGAAAGGTACAATGTGAGATGTTTTCGAACTGTCGAGAGTTGAACCCCGATGGGCGCAGAAAGAAGGGCTAGAGTGATGCAAGTGATGGAAAGAGTGTGTGATGTTCGCCTTGGCGGGGAAGAAAAGGGCCTTGAGGAGCGGGTTGTTTCAAGCACCCCTTTCTGTCGGACAGAGTTTAGTGGGCGACTGAACGGGTAGCTTAGACAGGGGAATCAGTCAGGGTCGAAAGTGCCCCAAATCAATAAACGAACGGATGGGTCCTTGATAGTCTTGAGGGGTGGGCAATTCGGGGGGAAGGGCGGAGATTTTGGGGAAACGGAAATTGGCGGAATAACGGCTATACGAAGGCGTCGAGATCTGAGTTGCTTGAGGGAAGCAACGCGTGACAGACAGCCGGTGGAGAAAATAGAAAGAAGTATGAAAAGTAGAAGAGAGAGACAAGTGAATGGGATGAAATGGTAATGATAGTAGTGGAGGCCCAAAAGAGCAAACGAGTGTCTAGGGTCAATAGCAAGCAAGCAAGTAGTAGCAGAAGGGGATAAAGGAAAGTGACGAGGCAGTTCAAGGACTCCTCTAGAGGAAGGAAACGAGTGTGATTGACCGGACTAGTCTAATAATTAGTTAGATTAGGTGGATAGGAATAGAATTGCTGCTTGCTTGCTGGGCGGCAAGATGGAATTGGGGGTGGTTAGACTAGGGGAAAGAGGGTCGAGGGTGGAAAAGGCCCTTAAGCGATGCTTTGACAGGCTAGTACTAAGTAAGAGGATACTAACTCAGTAGGGGGGGGGGACGGGGGAACAACGTACGTAGAAACAAAA
>NW_017962987.1:560058-573169 GCF_001890905.1 Aspergillus aculeatus ATCC 16872
ACAGGCTAGTACTAAGTAAGAGGATACTAACTCAGTAGGGGGGGGGGGAACGAAACAACCTTGAACAAAACATGCCAGTTACAGATACAATATACAATGTGTTGGTACTTGGTACTTGGTACCAGGTACGGTAAGGTTCTGGGAACGGGAGGGAGACCAACCCTGGATCAAAGGATGTGCAGCCGTGCAGCCGTGCAGCCGTCCCCCTACAGTACTGTGTACATACAGTACATAGCAAAGGGCACCACTCCAGGGTGGTAATCTCTTTTGGTACTGAGTTAATACCGGATAGCTTACCAGATACAGTACCAGGCAGGTACCAGGTACGGGGCACACTGGAAATGATCCCGCGGGTGTGACGAATGACTGAAGGGAGGGTCCAGGGGCAACTCCCACTTTTTCCTCCTTTGGGTCAAACACGGGCGGAGACTGGCATGTGCGAATCCACTGCATCCACTCCAGGCTTGCAGTTTGGTCATGAGCTGCTCTGAAACGGGATGAACATCACTCCCATGGTACACCAAATAACTTAACTGAGTTAACCATTCACTATATGATGATTTTCTTCCAGCTCACTCTTCTAAAGTTTTGCACGACTGACTGAGTGTGTGAATTGTAGTCAGTTTGTCCATGATGCACACACAGTATCCGTTAATCTACAGTCCTCTACACCTTTTCTACTACAGAGGCATAAGAAAAAAGAAACAAACACACATCTCTCTCGCAACTCCCATCCACCAGACCCGGTGTATTGTACTGACTCCGCCCATGTCTTACTCCGATTATCGTCTGACCTCGACCACTGCCCTCGAGGATATTTATAGTACCATCCATGAGTGTACAGTACCTACGTCGTGAGGAGAAAAAAAAAATTCGGGCACAGTTATCCGTCGATCCGTCATACTTTGACTGGCCTGCTACCTCTACTACTACTGCTGCTGCTGCTGCTCGAATCCGTCCAATTGACAGTCGTTCGTGACGAAGAATCGATGATTTCTCGCTATCTTCCTTGCTTGTGGCGAAATTATGCCTAGTACGTGGTGGCTGTTTTTGCGAGACACTTTCTCCCGCTCGCCTCGAACTCCCCGGGCAATCCAAAGCAGCAAGCAAGCAATTAGTCACCTTTCTCTTGACTGCTATTCCCACCACATTCCCTGCCAAATACTGTGTAAGTCGAAGTCTACCTGCCTGACAGTTCCATTCTTCTCAGCCACGCCCGACATTCCACTCCGTGCTCCCGAGGAATGATGTTCAGAGCGTGCACGACAGGACCCCATGCCAGTGAGTCGGCTGCGAGAACGAAGGGCGAGGCCACCACCGGCAAGGGGAGAACAACACCACTGGCCGGAGAGAAAAACCGCTCAGGGACTCGCAAACTAAGGTAGACAAGAATCTGTAAACAGTTCTCTCATTAGGCCTCTTTGATCCTAGGGCCTGTCAGCCACCAATGGAATGACGGGCTGAGGTAAAATAGTCCCTGACTCCTAAAGGCCCCTTGAGCCCTTCCGGCTAAGTGCAGGAAGGGGGGGAGGGGAGAGAGTGGACGAAGTGGAGAATTCTCTTCTAGCCCCAACCCTAGATGTTCGCCGCTTCCGGCTCGAACTTTTCCCATCATCAGGCTGTCAAGTGTCAACCAACATCCGCAACACGGCTTTCCAAGTTGAAAGCATTGTTATTCTTGCAAAGTGCCAAAAGTTTAGAAGTAAGATTGGAAACAAGAGATGTGAGGTCTAGGCCCTCTGCGTTCAGTGAGGTCAAGATTGTTCTCCACTACCGCAATAGCCCATAAGTTACATGCTATGCCATCTTTCATAGGGAAAATGTTCGAGCACCGAATTTAACCCCGGCGCGTTGGAATGAACCCCCTCTATCCGGCTTGTCCGGTGTGCGTATTGACAGGGTAAATTGCACGTAAGATCTCTCTCTTTGCGGGCAATGCAAGCCACGCACGTCGTAGGCTGTATTTGGACCAGACAGTTTCTCAATGGTATGCCGCGTGTCCGGATTGCGGAGTTGGCATGTAAAATGCGATATACGCCGTGAAGCAAACACCTTCGAGGGCTTCTGTGATCTGCTTACTGCGTCTACCCTGTCAGTCTGAGTAGCCCTGCGATGAGAAACTGAAGCCAGACTAGCTTCCCAATCTAACTCGACTTTCCTCGCACGTCTGCACAGCACAAACCTGGGGGCTTTCGTATGCCGGCATGGACACCCGTGGCCCGAGGTAGTGGATCACGGTTAGCATTGTTTATCTTTAGCAAACAATGCCCCCTCAGGCCAGAAGATTGACTTTGCAGGGCAACCCCGGGCGGGAACGACGAACGATATGTCCCCATTGTAGTACCTAAGTCGCTGGATTGACTAATGATTGTTCATCACTTGCTGAGAAATCGACCTTGCTCGTTTGGACTGACATCACATCAGCAGGCGATTTTGCACATGACCCGGACAGACGACGGTCTGGTGGGCTTGTGACGGTCTGCAACGGCTGGATAGAACTCGAGATTCTCGAATGACTGGGGCGGGGCGTTTATGTCTCAGTAACATGGGCCAGCTAGATTAGAGTGTAGAAGCAGACTGGGTAGGAGAGATCCATTGTATATCTGTGCGAAATTTGGAAAAAAAAAAAATAAGACCTACTTCAGGCCTCGTCTCGACTTCAAGGATCATCAACGGCATTGATCATAAGAATAAAGTCGCGTGAGCTGTGCTATGGTCGCAAGGGATAATTGAAACCATAGAACATCCCCCCACACAACAATAGTCCCTCGTGCGAAGAAAAAAAAAAGCACATCGACGACGGCCAGAGTGAAATAGGCCGTGGACCATTCTAGACTGTGGGACCAGAGGAGGCTTCCCTTCTGGCGATAATGCGAGGCAGTTACCGCTGACTTAGACAGGCAATCACAGAACCTGCCAGCACCGAGGGTAAAATTTAGGTGTATCTATTTGCCTGGTGATCTCACGTGTCCTCGCGACGGTTGGGTTTATTGCGTTATTGCGTCAATATGTATTACTTGGTAAGGAGAGAGAAAAAATAGAATGATGCTTTGGGGTAGGATGGATTGTGTCGGCGGGCTATTTCATGTTGCCGGTACATGGTCGGGCGGAGATATATAAGCGACGAGCGGGCCGCATATCCTTGACGTACCTACAGGGGGAAACATGATAGGATATTGCTGGATCATTGTCCGCGGGGAATATGCCAGCGGTGGATTCTTCTATAGAGACTGCAATCAAAGGTGTGTCCAGCAGAGGAGATGGAACAGTTGCTGGCCTTGGTAGTATGTTCAATCGCGGATCCCGCATTAGCAGGGGCGATAGAGAACTTGATATACCTAGGCCCCATTCTACTGTAATTTCAATATCAGGCAGAGGCCCCAAGAAGAAAAGGAAGGTTATGGTTGCACTAAGCCTCAAATGTGATTTTACTATCAACAACACCAGGTGATTGCGAAATTTAACAGTAGAATGTGACTTGTTTTAACAACAGCGGTATCCCCAAAAATACTTCGATGTCCACTTTTGACGTAGGTTTTCCCTCAGTATATATGCTCATTTAATAAGACATCTCTATCAAGAAATGGAAACCTCGGCTCAGACAGATTGGACGCGCGTCTGTTGAGCTTTTCATTTTCATAAGTCGAACCTCCTCTAAGGCTTGGGGATGTGCAGGGTCTTGCTGACCATTAGACAGCCATGTAGCACAAAAAGAAGCACAAGGGGGTGGAACTCGAACGCGGTTCCTTCGCCCGCGAGGCCCAATGGTAGATTGTCCTGGACCCAGTCCTGAGAGACACAGTAGGCCATAAATGCTGCGATGGATAGGGTGGTTGGGATGGGCGTGCCCTCGAAATACTTGGACTTGCCGGTCTTGTCCTTGGGAAGAACAGCAACGGTCACGTTGAAACGCGCCAATCGGGTCAATCCGCAGAGAACGAAGAACGTCAGGAAGAAGTGGTCGACAGGGGTGCGGATGCCGATGGCGAAGGCTGCAGCGGCGGGTGCCATTCCGAAGGAAATCTGGGAGAGCACAAGAGTAAACGATCAGCAGCAAGCCCCCTCCCATATCAGAAAAGACCTCAAACGTACCAGATCCGCCAAAGAGTCGAGCTCTTGTCCCATCAGAGAAGACTTCTTTCTCCATCTAGCAATCTTGCCATCCATGAAATCAAAGAAGAGTCCGAAAGGCATAAACGTAAGAGCAGCCCAGAGAGAGGAATAGTCGGTGGGATCCCCGAGACAGTAGCGCATTGACGAAAAGACAGACATTACTGTTTATAACCAGTCAGTATGAGGTTGCAGGTTCTCTCTCGGGCTGGGGTGTAGCTTGCCTCCGCAGAATCCTATAATCGATACATGTTAGCAGAATCCCCAGGGATCACTTTCCAATGAAATCAGATTCATTACCATTCAGTTCAGTCACAAGATCGGCGAGATGTAAAGCTCTGGTAAAGGATGGCAGATGAGTACAAGGTCGAAGAAACCAGCTTGAAGGTCAAGGATGCTAACCTGACCATGCTAAAATGACCCGTTTCTGCTGAAAGGAGCATCTTTTGCTTTTCTTGTCCTTTACCACAACGTGAGCATCCTTTGTCGCAGACAGACTGGCACCAGGATTTAAGCATACCTCCATCGCCCGCAGGTGGGACACCGCTATTCTGAGACGTATTCGACGGCATGGTGGATGTCCTCCGAGACATGCTCAAATTGCAAATATTCGATTGATAAAGAAACTGAAGTGAGGGCGAGAGATCGAACGGGGGAAGCTTGGTTATATGCGGAGGTTGTCCGTGGGGAATGGAAGGGGAATGATGCAATGGGAAACCAGTTATCGATGAAGGAGTGTTGACAGGCGCACAGATTAATTCTTTGACCGCTTAGGCGTGGCTAGACGTCATTGCAAGGCGGTGTTGGTCCGCGCCACACACAGCCTCTGTTACCGATTATCGGAATACGTTGCAGAATTTGTGCCACGAATGGTCCTTGGACAAATGCTGTAAAATCATGAGTGAGAAGAAGACTAGTAAGCTTACAGCAATACAACTGGGGTTATAGCTCAGTGGTAGAGCGCTCGCTTTGCATGCGAGAGGTCTGGGGTTCGATCCCCCATGACTCCATTTTTTGCATCACTTGCATCTAGCCGCCCTTCTTTGGTTACCAATAAATCAACATTCATTTCAAGTTTGATTGTTGAATTGCTACCGCGAACCAATTGCGAAATTTAGATTTTTGGGAATATGACCTTGTCATAAGTGCACCAATCAGTGGTTGGTTGCAACCTGGATATCCGGGAAATACCTACCACAACCGATAAATATCCAAGACAAGAGAAGCAAGCAAAAACAAAGATCACTTGAACATATAGATCAGAAGCAAAAAAGCATTGGAGTCATGGGGGATCGAACCCCAGACCTCTCGCATGCAAAGCGAGCGCTCTACCACTGAGCTATAACCCCAGCTTAGTAATGAGTCTTTGAGAGAGCCATTATGATCAAAATAAGACCACCATCGTGACTCCAGAGTTTACCCTATGCTCAGACCTCGCCGCATATGTGTGTCCTTGCCAAGCACATTCCTCATGCAAAAACAAGTCTGGAAGGCATAGTAGCAAACCATGTATCCGCACAGCCTGACAAATCTTATAGACCTTGACTCGATACCGTCCCCAATCTTTAACTACCACCAAAGGTGATTAGTAATCATCTAACTGAGCCCAAAAAAATCACCGACTTGACATGTTTATATTGCCCAGCTGCAGGTTGAACAAAAAATGGAGTCATGGGGGATCGAACCCCAGACCTCTCGCATGCAAAGCGAGCGCTCTACCACTGAGCTATAACCCCAGATTAGTCATAGTGAGCTTATTTAGGACCCCCATGGACTACTCCTCATCTTGCCAGTCTGCGAAGACATCGCATCTCTCCCTTTAACTCGGCCCGCGGCAATTCAAGGGAAACAAAGGTAGAATTAACAGGTATAATCATTGCAATACATGGGTCTAATGGCTGCATTGTGCTCACAGCCTCTGCACTTCGAGAAGCAGCAATTTTCCGAGAATGCACAAGAATATCGAGACAAATAAATTCCTGCAAGAAGCTCCCGTTTTCCCATAACGCCGTAATAAGACAGTACTTTAGGTCAGACAGACACTGTCTATCGTCGGAACCCACCGCTGCCACCTCCCCGAGAGAAACCACCACGACCACCGCCGAAACCACCGCCACCGCCGCCTCTGGAGAAACCACCACGGCCACCACCGCGACCACCACCGAAACCACCACCACCGCCACCTCTGGAGAAGCCACCGCGACCACCACCACGAGGACCACCACGACCTCTGGGAGCGAAGCCACCACGGCCACCGCGTCCACCAGCACCGCCACGACCGGCACCGCCGGCTCTCTTGGGCTTGGCAGCTCCTATGAAGGGCATTAGTATCAATGATCTGTTCATGCACATATATGTTCGGAATCATACCCGGTGGGGGCTTGGGCTTGGGAAGGAACCTAAAACCATGAGGTTAGCATCGTTCGCATGGTACCCTATGGGATGTCGTAACATACTTCTCCAGGGGAAGGAGCTTGTCGCCGCCGATGTAGACCTTGTCACCAGCCTTGAACGAAGTCGCGACAATGCCTTCCTGAGGCTTCACGGTGAAGTAGACCTGGTTGATGGGGCCAAGAACCTCATCGACCTTACCGATAGGGGTCTAAGGGCAAGTCTCGTTAGCAATGGCGTTGTTTCGGGAGCGATAATCGGAGTGGATCGTACTTTGTTCTCGAGGTAGATGGGGGCGTTAAAGTAGGGAATCTTGGGGTTGATCGATTCGCAAACCATCTCGCCTTCGCAAGCATGCATGACAGTTCCCATCTCTGAAGCAAAGCCATCAGTAACTAGTGATTGGTTGTTTTGTGGCGGTATAATTACCCAAAACCTGCGCCGGGGGTCCGACAGGCTGCTGAAAGCCTCCGCGACCTATCCGAAGAAAATTTCGTCAGCCTATCCTCAACGCGACAATCAATTCTCCCATGCTCTTCTGGCTGAGAACTCACCACCACGACCACCAAAGCTACCGCCACGATTGGCGCCCGTACCACGGCCCCGGAAAGACATGTTGTATTGCTGGGTGTTCTGATCGACCTGAATCCGGAGTCCGGAGAAGTTTTCAAATGGTGGGAAGCCTCGAAGCGGCAAGTGTCGCTAGCCGCAAGGGCAGTTTTAACTCACGTGACTCACCGCCCCCCTCCCTCCGTCTCGGTTTTTGAGTCATGATCGTCCGATTTCGATGCGGAAGAGCCATCCCGCTGCTGGTTTACCCCTCTTCAATAGTCGGTACACCTCTTCTCAGATTGACCTTCTGACGTTGCGGGCTACAGTCATGGCTTCCGAGGGCTCCAAAGATCTGCCTATCAGGCCTGCTGCCGACGCCAAAGCTGCTGGTGAGTTTAACATTTTTGCCCCGCCACATGTTATCGGAAGCCCTCCTAATCAGTAAACGAGCCAGGCAACGGTCTCCCCGATTTCATCATCGAACGTAACAACCTCTTCGAGGAGCTGTGGCAGCAATATTTGGAAGAGCTCAAGAACAAGCCCCACAACGACATCAATGTCACCATCGAACTTGGTGACGGCAACACCGCCAATGTCACCGCGAAGGCCTTCGAGACCACCCCCGCTCAGCTTCTGAAGAACGTCCCCAAGGAATTGAGCGCTAGCATAGTTATCGCGAAGGTGGACAAGGAACTCTGGGATCTTGGTCGCCCGCTCGAGGGTGATTGTACCGTCTCTTATGTGCCGTTCGAGCATCCCGAGGGAAAAGAGGTTTTCTGGCACTCCAGCGCGCACACCCTGGGAGAGGCCTGTGAGTGCGAGTTCGGATGTCTTCTTTCTCACGGTCCCCCCACCCCTCAGGGTTTCTTCTATGATATGGCCATGCCCGATGGGTACGTTCATCTAGTCATTGCCTTAAGGAGTTTCCACGCTAACTGCGAAACAGTCGTGTCGTCAGGGAGACTGATTGGTCGGCCTTGGACAACAAAGCCTCTCGTATTTTCAAGGAGAAGCAGAGCTTCGACCGGTTGGAGGTCACCAAGGAGAACCTCAAGAAGATGTTCGCATACAGCAAGTACAAGCTTCATTACATTGACAAGTTGGTGACCGGCGAAAAGAGCACCGTCTACCGGTGCGGTACTCTTGTCGATTTGTGCAGGGGTCCCCACATCCAGAGCACTGGCAAGATTAAGACTTTCAAGATCATGCAGGTATGTCGCGTTCATAGTATTTCTATCTCATAGTGGCCTATTGCTCATATCTCACAGAACTCTTCGGCGTACTTCCTTGGCGACCAGACCAACGACTCACTGCAGCGCATCCGTGGTGTTGCCTTTCCCGACAAGAAGCTGATGTCTGAACACCTTAAGTTTCTCGAGGAGGCAGAGAAGCGCAATCACCTCAAGATCGGAAAGGAGCAGGAGCTTTTCTTCTTCGACGAAGTCTCTCCTGGATGCGCTTTCCTTTTGCCCAACGGTACTAAGATTTTCAACGCTCTCCAGTCCCTTCTGCGCTCAGAGTATCGCAAGCGTGGCTACCAGGAGGTTCAGACCCCCAACATGTATGATGTTGGTATCTGGAAGACTTCCGGCCACTGGGCGCACTACAAGGACGACATGTTCAAGTTGGACGTCGAGAAGAGAGAGTGGGCGCTGAAGCCCATGAACTGCCCTGGTCACTTCGTGCTCTTTGGTCACCGTGACCGTAGTTATCGTGAGCTTCCTCTGAGAATCGCGGATTTCGGTGTCCTGCACCGTAACGAGGCCTCCGGCGCTCTCAGCGGACTCACCCGTGTCCGCAAATTCCAGCAGGATGATACCCACATTTTCTGTACTCAGGACCAGGTAAGGATTTGGCACGAGCTTTCCCGTCATTTCACAATGGAACTAATTCAGCGTAGATCATGTCCGAAATCGAGGGTCTGTTCGACTTCCTGCAGTCCATCTACGGCCTCTTTGGCTTCACCTTCAAGCTCAAGCTCTCTACCCGCCCGGAGAAGTACCTGGGTGAGCTTGCCACCTGGAACTATGCCGAAGAGCAGCTGAAGGCTGCTATGACCAAGTTCAAGGGCAGCGACTGGTACATTGACGAGGGCGATGGAGCCTTCTACGGGCCCAAGATCGATATCACCATTGCCGATGCCCTCAAGCGAGAGTTCCAGTGTGCCACCATCCAGCTTGACTACCAGGCTCCTATCAACTTCAAGCTTGAATATATGACCAACGAGAAGACGCAGACGGCCCAGATGACCCAGGAGGAGCCTAAGGAGGGCGAGGCCAAGTCCACGGAGCCTGGTCCTGGTCGCGCTCGTCCCGTTGTTATCCACCGTGCCATCATCGGCAGCTTTGAGCGTTTCCTTGGTATCTTGATTGAGCACTTCGGTGGCAAGTGGCCTTTCTGGATCAGTCCCCGTCAAATCCTGATCGTCCCGGTCATGCCCGCTGTCAACGACTACGTCGAGGAGTTGCAGCAAATCTTGCGCGCTGACAAGCTGAACGTTGACATTGATATCAGCGGTAACACCATGCAGAAGAAGATCCGTACTGGACAATTGCACCAGTACAACTTCATTTTCGGTATGTTCTCTGTCTTGTATGCTTTCTCCTTCACTTATGCTAATTCCGTTATTCTAGTTGTTGGTGCTCAGGAGAAGGAGAACCGTTCGGTCAACATCCGTAACCGTGATGACCCCGCCACCCAGAACAAGGGCATCATGGTTCCTCTGGAAGAGGCCCGTGAGAAGCTCCGCAGTCTGCGGAAGGAGCGCAGACTGGTCAACTCCCTGTAAAAGGAGAACTCTGCCATTCTACTCGCCGGTAGAGTGAGTTGCTTAAGAATACTCAAGATTTACGTGTCGATATACCATAGTTTTAGATCCTAGCTCGCATAAAGAGCCAATGCAAGGCAGGAAAGAAAGACAGACTAAGATGAACGAGGTTGTGCTTCTAGACTTAAAGAGGGGGTGTTGGACTTGCTATTGAGCTGGAGTTTTGACGATCATGTTTTGCTTGAAGCGTACGTAGTCTGGGAAAAGTTCGGTTTGTGAGAAGCTCTGAAGTTATCAATGGCTCGATTGTTGGCATTTACCTTGTCGGGGGTCCTTCCCGGCTAAACTACTTAGCAAATGCTTATGAGGCAGGCTAAATTTACGCGGCGGAATGCTGGTAGTTTAGCATGCCAGGACCCCTGACTGAGCTGGTTTATTCGTTATTCGTACGTTTTACTCCGTACTTCATATCGAAAATTGTCTTTGCTCTCTCTTGAACATTGGCGCACTGCTTGATCCATCATATTCCTCTATGGGTGTTAAAGATCCACCCGAGCCCCTCTCTCCACTTATGTCAACGTAAGCTTTAGAGGGCACTTCCTCTCTCCCTTCCTTCCTCCTCCTCCTCCCCCCCCCCTGGGGCAATCGTTCCGAATTTTCTGCAACAATCCCATCTAAACACAATTCTGCCTTGCTAAGGTGTCTTCTCCACACCCTAGAATAAAGAAAGTGAGGTGATCATCGTCATGTCTGATCCCTGATGATGTCTCGCATCCACCGTCACCCCTCCCTGCTTATCGCGGCCGCGTTCCTCGCCGCATGCCTGATCTTTCTCCTCTCCTCGTCCCGCCGGACCGCCACTACTGAACCCCTGTCTCACAGTGAATTGAACCAGCCGTCGTCGTCTCCCAATGATTACAAGAACCCGTGCTACGTGGACCTCGACCTCCTGCGGCAATATTCTCCCACGTCTTCCTCAATTGAGTACGCGCGCCTAGAGATCGCCGTGGACCAGTCCGACAATTTCACCGGATACACAGATACCCTCGATGCCAAGTTTCCTAAATTCCGGACGGTGTCCCTGGAGGGTGATGCGCAGCGGCAGGACCTCTCCGCCGAGCGATGCGCGCCCGCCGTGACCATTCAGGGCCCCCGGCCGCGTCCCCGTCCCGATGCATCGCACCTGGTCTTCGGCGTCGCAACCTCGATGGAGCGCCTGCTTGAGTCTTTGGATGCCTTTGCGCATTGGGCTGGTGGAACAAACGCGCGGATTCTGGCCGTGGTGGACAGTGCCGGCGCCGCCAAGAAGGAGGCACTGGCACGGGCGGAGGCATTGGGGATCCGTTTGGTGATCCGGGAGAAGGCAGTGGAAGAACGCTTGGATCGGTGGTTCTATCTGGTTCGGTACCTGTACGAACTGCGGGACGACAATACTCAATGGACGGTCCTGATCGATGATGATACTTTCTTTCCCTCGATGGAGAGGCTGGTCGACCGACTGGCCACATATGACCCGACGCAGCCGCATTACGTTGGGAGCGTAACGGAGGACCTGTATCAGTTGTATAGTGGGGGTTTGATGGCATACGGCGGTGCGGGGATTTTCCTCTCGCTGCCTCTGGTTCAGCAGCTGCAGCCTTTCTTCGACGAGTGCTACGTTTTCAAGAGTGGTGGCGATCGGATGCTCTCGCAGTGCATCTACGCGCATACGAACACGAAGCTTACCTGGGAGAAGGGCCTCTTTCAGGTGGATCTCCGCGGGGATGCGTCCGGGTTCTACGAGGCGGGTCGGGAACAACCGCTCTCGGTGCACCACTGGAAGTCCTGGTTCCAAGCGGACATGGTGGCTCTGAGTAAGGTGGCCAGCATCGCTGGCGACGAAGCGTTACTCCATAGGTGGCTTCTACCGAGAGACTGGTACCTCGTGAACGGCTTTTCGGTGATCCAGTATGCTACAATCTCGGATGATCCGCTGCCCATGGAGCAGACATGGGATGACAGCAAGTACACGGGGCCGGATCCGTTTACGTTCAGCCTAGGACCGCTCCGTCGGAAGGATGAGAACAAGATCTCGTACCGCCTGCAGACTGCAGTGGCAGAGCGCGAGCGGGTGCGACAGATCTACACGCGACAGGTAGAGCCGGAGAGGCTAGAAGTGTTGGAAGTCGTCTGGGTTGTTGCTTCAGCAGACAATCAATGATTTTTACTTCTTAGATTACAATTCTGGCTTAACGGAGATAGACCAAATGAATATCATTTATGAGCTCTCAAGCTGATTGGAAATCAGGTGGTGGTTCTGGGCTGCACACACTAGATCTTACATTGAGCGGCTGAATCGCTGGTGCATGCGGCGACTCGCCAATGCAGTCATGCCATCCTCCGATTGTTGCTAGGAGCTCGCCTTCGGCTAGGCCCAGAAATGCTTATCTTCTGCCATACTAGGTAGGAAAAATCCTTGTGCCTGTGGGAAGTGGCTGTTCAGTAATGCTTTTCCGACCTCATAAATAAATTAGGCCGCCGTGATAGGCAGAATTCTTTTCCGTATGAAGCTGGGCTATATCACAGATGCAGTCAGGCTGCATGCATTTATTATCCGAGTATTATTGCTGCTGCTGCTTGCTTCTCACTACTCATGCAGCACGGTGCGCGCTTCATCGACCCAATCAGTGGAGCTGTCACATTTCAGCTTGTCTCCATCGGCCCCTCTCTTCCATAATTTGCAGCAAAGCAGACAGGCGGTTATCTGTCTGCTGCAAGCGGTTGGGTCTCCGGTGGGTTTCAGGACTCGAGACTGGGTCCATCCAGCGATCGAGGCTAGCGAGTCAAAGGAGCATATCGTGGCCTTCTCGGTCGGCCTGGACTTTTTTGTGTTTTGCCAATAGCCAGCCTTAGTTGTCCTAGTGTACCCTTCCTTGGCGGGGCGTTCCGGACGGGTTGACAGTCAGTCCAGTCACCCAATCCTTGGTTCTTGTCCGCATTTATTACTGTATCACTGTTGCTCTCTCGTGTGCGTAAGGCGAGCCTCTCGTATAATTGAGGGTATCCGGAATCTAGATTTCTCTGGAAGGGAGCTTTGAAAGAAAAAAAGGACAAGGCTAGAGCGACAGATAGAAAGAAAAGAGTAGAAAAGAACTTGAGACCAGCAAGTTCCCCCTCATCCCCTCATTGCCCATTCCAACCTATTTGCTTTGTACCCCACCGGGTCGGAACAACTCGCCCTCCCCCTCTTTCCCCTTTGAGCCTCCTTGTCTCTCTTTCTCTCTCTCTCTCTCTCTCTCTCTCTCTCTCTCT
>NW_017962987.1:573871-627466 GCF_001890905.1 Aspergillus aculeatus ATCC 16872
CCTCCCCCTCCTTTCCCCTTTTCGTAGCCTCCTTCGTCTCTCTTCTCTCTCTCTCTCTCTCTCTCTCTCTCTCTCTCTCGCTCTCGCGCCATCCTCAACTCTCGCTCGCTCTCAGTCTCCTCCTCCTTCCGTCTTTCTCTTTCTCCTTCTCTTCCCCCCCTCCTCTTGCTATTCTCTCTCCCTTCGTTGGTTCTTGTCCTCATTGTTTGCTTTCAGCTTGCTCTGCCGCTAGTTCAACATGTCCGACCTGCAGGGCCGCAAGATCTTCAAGGTCTTCAACCAGGACTTCGTTGTCGATGAGCGCTACAATGTCACCAAGGAGCTCGGTCAGGGCGCATACGGTATCGTCTGGTATGTTGTGATGCTTTTCAACTGGTTTCAAACGGGAAGGGCAATGAAGGCTAAGAACGGACAGTGCTGCTACCAACGTGCAGACGGGTGAAGGTGTTGCCATCAAGAAGGTCACCAATGTCTTCAGCAAGAAGATCTTGGCCAAGCGCGCTCTGAGAGAAATCAAGCTGCTCCAACACTTCAGAGGCCACCGTAATGTACGCTCTCACGCTATATGTCGTGACCCCTGGGAAATCGCTGACTCGAGCTTATTGCAGATCACTTGCTTGTACGATATGGATATACCCCGCCCGGACAACTTCAACGAGACCTACCTATATGAAGGTAAGCTCTCCCAACCCGATCACTTAATTTGAAGGGGTTGGGGTCGCTCACACAATGGTCACTCCTATAGAATTGATGGAGTGCGACTTGGCCGCTATTATCCGCTCCGGACAGCCCCTCACCGATGCCCACTTCCAATCCTTCATCTACCAGATTCTCTGCGGTCTCAAGTACATTCACTCGGCGAACGTGCTGCACCGTGACTTGAAACCCGGTAACTTGCTGGTCAATGCCGACTGCGAGCTGAAGATCTGTGATTTTGGTTTGGCCCGCGGCTTCTCGATCGATCCGGAGGAGAATGCAGGCTACATGACGGAATACGTCGCCACGCGCTGGTACCGCGCCCCGGAGATCATGCTGAGCTTCCAGAGCTACACCAAAGCTAGTAAGTGATATTCTGTTCTTTCCATGTCGTGCGAGAGGCTGATATCAGGACACAGTCGATGTCTGGTCTGTCGGCTGTATCCTTGCTGAGCTGCTCGGAGGCCGTCCGTTCTTCAAGGGTCGCGACTATGTCGACCAGCTCAACCAGATCCTGCACTACCTGGGAACTCCCAACGAGGAAACCCTTAGCCGCATTGGCTCCCCGCGAGCCCAGGAATACGTGCGCAACCTTCCCTTCATGCCGAAGATCCCCTTCCAGCGCTTGTTCCCCAACGCCAACCCCGATGCCCTCGACCTGTTGGACCGCATGCTTGCTTTCGACCCCACGTCGCGTATCTCGGTCGAAGAGGCGCTGGAGCACCCGTACCTGCACATCTGGCACGACGCTTCGGACGAGCCCACGTGCCCCACCACTTTCGACTTCCACTTCGAGGTTGTCGACGACGTGGGTGAGATGCGCCACATGATCTACGACGAGGTCGTGCGTTTCCGCTCCACCGTCCGGCAGCAGTCGCAGGCGCAGGCCGCCGCGGCCCAACAACAGCAGGCTGCCCAGCAGACGAACGTGCCCATTCCCGAAAACCAGCAGGGCGGATGGAAGCAGGAGGAACCCAAGCCCCAGGAAGCGCTCGCCGCGGGCGGTGGCCACCAGAACGATCTGGAATCGTCTCTACAGCGTGGCATGGATGTGCAATGAGTGTGTGCGGTTGCTGCCTGCGCTGAGCTGCCGGTATCATCCATGAACCATCAATGACTGCACTACCAAGGGATGACCAATGGAAGATGGAAGATGAAAAAGAAGAGATCTAGTACGGGGCACGATTGCTCCCCACGTAATATCTGTCGATTCAAACCCCCTTTACCAACCAAGTTCGTCGACTTGCCCGTTGTCGTTCTGGAACTCGCGGGCGTTTCCGGGACTGTCATCTGCCCGATATATGCTATGTCTATTACCCTCCAACAATATAAAACCTTCGCGGTTCACTGTCAAACCGATTCTTCTGAGATGCAAATAAACCAGAATTCAAATCAACTTTCTCCGTGTATTTTTCCTCTCGGAGGACTTTTTTTCCTCCTCTGAACGGTTTCATCATAGATGAGAGTGCTTGATCTAGGTAACTCGATCCCCGAGGTCTTATTCCCAGTAACCAACCACTTCTTAGTCCTGCTTCGTCCGAGAAAGGAAGTGCTCATTGACAGATACATTAGTTGTAAGTCGAGCCACTATCGTATTCATCTTCATCAGTCATAAATACCATTGATATTCCACTATACTATACACATAAATCCCCACGTAACGTTATCGAGAAAAACCCCAGGATTTTGAATCCTTTCTTCATCCCAAACCTGGAAAGCTCCACGTAGAAGAAACAAGCAAAAATCCAAAGGAATCCAAGCAAAGCCCTCAAGAAATCACCGTTCAGATAACCCCCCCCCCTTCTTCTTTCTCACCCTACCAGAGAATTTGACAATTCATGTTTCAAGACAGTAGGTAGCAAGAAGATAAGACAAAGTCAAACCAGAAACCTCCCGCGCCTTCCCTGAAAGACGGAGCTATATAGACAAGGGCCAAATAAGAGCCAGAAGTATATGAAATGATCCTCAAAAAGAGCATCCAATTCATGTAGATATATGTCCCACCGAACGGGATTAGCTCCAGCTTCAGTAGTAATACCCGCGCCACCAGACCGCCATACAAGCGGCGACCACCAGATCCAACATCTTGATGCCTTCGTCCTCGATGATCAGCTTGCCGAGCTTAGCGGATTTGCCGCGCATGCCGCCGCCGGCGCGCTCGCGGGCCAGGGAAAAGTCGAGGCGTTCGTCTTCGCTGGCGCGGCGGCGCAGGAGGAAGGCTTCCTCTTCTTTGTGCTGGACGTGATGGTGGTGGTGGTGGTGGTGGTGGGGATCGTCGAAATCGCCGCCGCTGCTGCTGGTGCTGCTGTTGGATAGGTGACGGGTATGGTGCTGATGTCTGTGCGGGCTACCGCCACCACCACCTCCATAGCTCGAGGTGCTGGCACCGGAGCGGGCGCGGGGACGGGTGTAGGTGTTTGGATTGAGGAATTGGGCGAGGGAGTTGCGTTTGGACGTCGTCGAGGCGGCGGAGGTTGGTGTTTGCGGGGAGGAGATGGCGGTGTTAGTGGGGTGGCTGGATTCGCCGGGAGGGGTGGTGAATTGTTGGGGATTGGAGAGGTCCCGGAAGGGAGTGGTTTGGCTGAGGGCGAAGGGGGAGACGTGGGATGGGCCGGGGGGTTGGTGGAGGTGACCGGCTTGGAAGGGCGTATTGAAGCGGATCTCAGCCACGGTTACAGCGGGGGTTTCCGGGGGCGGCGCCGCAGTCGAGGCAGAGAAGGGGAACGGGTGATGATGGCTGCTGTCGTTGCTTCGGCTATGAGAGTGATGAGGGGTGCCGGGCGTAGGGATCATATGTTTACATTTCAAGCTGCGGCCGTTGACGCTGGTGGAGAAGGTACAGATGCCGTTCCAGGGCGAAGTGAATGTGTAGTAGCCGCTCTTAAGTTTGGACATGCCCGGCGGAAGTGGCTTAGGCGGACTGCTGCTGCCTCCATGGTCGAGCGTCGCGCGGTTCATGTCCAAAGAGCCTCCTCGAGGCTCGTCTTGGATGTATGGCCGTGAGACGCAGAGCTTGCGGCGGAAGCGTCGAGGTTGAGAAGGATTACTAGGGGCGGATATCGGCTTGGGACTTGGGGTGGGGTCCAGGAAGCCAGGCGGAATAAGAGCCGGAAGCTTGAATGATGCCAGTGACGGTGGTCGTCCGTCGGTATTGGGAAGGTTCAACCCCAGACTAGCAAGGGAGAAAGGCTCATCCTGCGCCAGAAATCGATTGTAACCCGGGGTAGAGATCTCGATATCGAAGGCGCTACCATCCAAGCGGGGAGTGGAAATCGTCGCGACATTCCACTGACTGCCATGGGTGGGATCGCGGCGAATGAGAGTGATATGAAATCCGGGGGCCTCGCGGGGTTGACGCTCCTGCGGTCTCCGGCTTGGAGACTGGCCTGGGCTTCGCGCAGGCGATCCTCGATAGGAGCGCGCGGGGCTCCCATGAGCCGAGTGCGGGCGGATTTCAGGCCGGATTCGAGGCCGCCTAGTGTCTAAGCTATTGCGACTGGACGACAATGCCTCGTATTTCTCCTTCCAGCTTTCCTGACCGCGGGATATGTACCCCGCCAACGCCGCGCTCCACCGATTGGGTCTCTTCGTCGAGACAGCGTCACTACCTGCAGGATCTTCCAGCGGGGCTGCAGGTAGCTGCTTAGGCGGACGCGCATTTTCCAGATTTGTAAGGTCTCCCGAGGCGAGTTGCAGAACGGTGTCGCGATCATTTAGTGGCAGAAGTGGCGGAGGGGTAACGGGCGAGGTTTCCCTGGGGACGGTGCCTTGAAAGCTAGGACGATAAGGGAGATACGGACGCTGTAAGGTATCCAGCACCGGTGGCGGGGACTGGGGTTCCTGCGATTGCCATGAAGTTGGGCGCGGATGGGCTGGAAGCGGAGGAGATGCGACATTGGCTTCTGCCTTGGGCGAGGCAGCCGCATTCGCGCCGCCCGGTACAGGCTTGCGCCGGACGTTGTTCAATCGCGCCAGATGTGGTTGGCCTGCAAGAGGGATGTCCGCATCATCTCCGAGAGCGTCCTTGCGCTTCCGGCCCTCCTCTTCGCGCTCTTGTTCGTATTCCTGGAGAAGGGCTTCATCTTCGGGGGTTGCGACGTGCAGGTAATAGAGGGAGGCATTGATGGCCTCCGCCGATACGCTCGATTTCGTTGGGGGTTTCAAGGGAGTGAGGAAGACATCTATATTGGCGCAAAACAGACAGGACAGTCAGCGGTGTTTTTATCCAAGTAAAGAAGCAAATCGAGGACTAAAAGTTAGGTGGCTGGGTCGCACGACTAGCCTCGACGGCAGGCGATCGATAGTGGTAGTGTAGTGCGGGGTATTTGCCGATATCATGCAGTAAGGGTCTTTATGGTTCACATTTTTTACCCACCTCTACTACCGGGTACACGCACGATGTACAGGACTAGGGGGTCCAACTTCTTCTGCGCCGGATTGCGGGGATAAGCGGGAGGATTTGAGGCGATGGCAGTGATTGAAGATAGCGAGCGGGCCTCGACGGGGGCTCGAGGCAGCCCTGAAACAGCCTCCCCCTCCCCCGCAGCGTCAACCTTCGGCATGGGATGTGGAGGCGAAGTCCTGAAGGCGAGATGAACTGCGCAGACAATTGCGCTCAGAGATCCAAGCCAGGAGAGGCCGAGCAGCTATCGAGTTGGACCAGCAGAAGGCAAAGAACAAGAGGAAGAAGAAAGAGGCTGGGAGAGAAACAAATAAGAGGCGCGGAGAAGCCGGAGAAAACGCCAAGAAGATGTGTCGATCGTCATCGGGCAGCCATACGAGAGACGGGGATGGGAAGGATCAGAATAAAGAGAGATCTCAGAGTGGATAACAACGAAAAGACATAGTCTGGAGAAAGATAGCTGGGTTCACAGAAGAAAGTCAGTTGAGTTGTGGCTGAAGAAGCAAAAGAGGAGGAAGAGGAAGAGCAGACAAGAGCTTGGACTCGGCGGGTTGTTTGGTTGCCTGGCAGCCCCCCGCCCCCTTCCACCTTTCCCATTTGACGGGCAACAATACAAAATATACAATAAATCACAACTTACAATTCAGTCAACACAATGATCATCCATTGAGATGATGGCAGATGGGTGGTTGGTATCTCGCTAACGATATATCTCCATAAGAAAGAAAGAAAACCAAAAAAAAGCCCTCGAGCCTACAGTCCTCCAGTCCCGAATCCCATCAATCATTCCCCATTCGTCCATCGAACCACTCTAGGTAGATACAACCATTCAAGGTCAAGTCATAAGAATGTCGAGGGAATGACAAACAAGCAGTGTGGAGAGAGAGAGAGAGATAAAGAAAGGAAAAAAAGAAGAAGAGAAGAAAAATGAAACGAAATGACAGTCACCGCATGAACGCCAATGCTCCTTCCAAATGTATATGCCCGTAATCCATCTCCAAAACCATATAATCCAAGACAGGCTTAAACAACCGTCTCCGATCGCTCGCCGGTCGCAATGATTGGCACATTAAGCCCACGCTCAGGACTCTGCAGCACGAGCTGCTCGTGACGTCGCGCTCGCAAGAAGTCGCTGATGGCTCGAATCAGGATAAACCACCCGACAATCATCAACACATAGGAAATCCATTCGCTCGTGGTGATGCCAGACATGCCTCCTCCGCCCCCGTCACCTCCTGTGCTGCCATCAACATTATTAGGGTCAAAATTGTGGCTGTTTGGATCGGGAGGCGTGACATAGTCGGCGCCGCCCTCGTCCGACCCTTTCGACTCATTGCCGCCTTTCATGTAAAAGCCGTATTGCACCAAAGTCAGACCGAGACCCGCCCGGCTACCGTTTTTGGCTGCGTGTGTGGTGTGGAGTAGATAAGTCAAGAGGAAGCCGACCAGCTGGAAAGACATGGAGATCATAGCATTCCAAACGAACGAGAAGATCGAGCCGACCGGCAGCCCGTCCACAAAAACCTCGTCCGAAGAGATACCAGGGGCCAAAATCGTCGTCTCCCAGTAGGGCGGGGTGGCGTCAGCTGCCGCTTCTTCGTAGGACTAATCAGAGATAGTCAGTACACATATCCTCCCGTGGCAACCCAGCGCGCGGATTACAAATCACATACCGGTGGTAAATCCTCGTTCTTCTCCCCACGCTCGGGCTTGGCTGCCAGATTGGCGAACACACCGTCGTTCGCCGAAGTAACCACCCGGCTTGCTCCAGAGCTGGGGGTGCTGAAGGACGGCAAGATGGTTGGTCGTCGTTGGATGCCTCCGGGACCGCGAGTCTCCCCTGAGGACGCCTCAGGGCTGGCGCCCGCTCCTCCAGACGAGGATGCCGCTGCGGTGTTCGCTGCTGCGGCACTGCTGTGATTGTCGGCCATGGCCCAGGGTTCTGGCTGGGCCCGCATTAGCCGCTGACGGTCATCAGGCTCGTCGTCGGGTTCTGAGTCGCTGCCGTCCCCGAAGGCATCAGCTAGAGTCTGGTCGGCATCGTGTCGGCGAGGGTCATCGTTGGGCAGAAGGCGTCGGGAAGAGAAAGAGGATGAGCGAGAACGAAAGGAAGGGGGAGGGGAGTTCGGGGTCGGGCTGGGTCGGAGAGGGATGGACGATTGAGATTGAAGGTGGTCGTCTTCATCGTGGGCATTAACCTGCATTATATCCCATCGCGTCAGTTTATCTGATATAGTACCAAACACACCGCCACCCAACAAGCACAGAATAAATGCTACCACTTCTGGTCAGGGCCCAGGGGTGGGCACGTGTTATTCGATTTGCATACCCTTTGATAACGCTGCGAGCTCATAGTGAGCGGAGCGAGCGGAGTAACCGGATCGGAAGGGAAAGGAAAGAATCGAACACAGTCAAGATGAACACCGCGGACAAGATTGAGAGATCGACAAGAAAGACAGGAGGAAAGGGCGAGAGCAACCCAAAGGGGATGTGGAGGGGGTCAGAAGATGGGATGGCGAGGAGTGGAATGGAAGGAGATGATCGGGGATGACGAGGAGACGGGCGTAAGGCACTCAGGCACCGCTTGGTGGGTGGCGCAAGGCTGTGGGGGCCTTAGGCAGAAGCCAATCAGTAAGCATGAGTTGGTTGCACAACATACTTCCTCGGCATTGCTGCTATGATCATGAGTATGCTGTGAACTACCATATGCAGGAAATAATGATGACAATGTGTATAATTTTTCTCGTACATTTATGGGAGGTGTACTGAGTAGGAAAAGAAGGTCAATTGTACGACTCCGGCGCGTTTACCTATTTGTCGACGAATTGCATCCACTACACACGGACATACATGCCTAGCAGATGTATGGCCCCCGACTGACAAAGATGGCTCACCTCCATGCGAGATTACCCTGTTTTTGACCTCAATTTTTCGACAGTCGGTATCTTGCCTGCACTTTCCACAGCATCAACGATGATGAAATATGGCTTTCCGAAACATGTCCGCGCAGTCGACGGTAGAACTACTTAAGATGCATGGTCTCCAAGACATGAAGATCCAAGTCGACAGCAACAAGAACCTCACTCGACCGTTTAAAGGGTCTCTTCATACCCCTCATTCAGGATTCACAGTCTGGACATTGTCGGGACTTTGCTCGCTCCACAACCATCAGAGAGCACTGGCCATCTACTCGATCCAACAGCCCAAGCACCATGGCCTCAGAACCGAACAGCGACCCCCACCGCAAAACCTGCCTCATCCCCTACGTGAGTCCCGACACTGCACCCTCAGTCATTCAGGAGCGGCTCAAAGTTCTTCCCTTCCGGCGCAACATCCTCCTCATTCTCGCTCACTCCCAAGGCCTCTTCCCCCACATCAGCGGCCTGCTGGGAGCCTGTTTCGACGGCAAGCAGCGGAAGCTCTCGCTCTTTGACTGGCAGGTGGTGGTGCTTCGAGTGTCCCACGCTCTCAATGCGAAGTATGAGTGGGATGTCAACGCTCCCGTGGCCGAGGCGTACGGCTTCCCCCCGGAGAAGGCCGAGGCCATGGGGTGCTCGGCGCAGGATGTGGTCGAGGGGAAAGGCCCGTGGAGTGAGCGGGAGCGGGCGATCTTGCGGCTGGTAGATGAGCAGGTGAAGGGAAGTACCAATGAGCCGGATACGGTGAAGGAAGCTCTGCAGCACTTGGACGTGGACGAGGTGGTGGAGGTGTTGGTCATGACGGGGATCTATGCGATGTTGGCGGGGGTGATGAGGGGATTGAAGATTGACGACGATGAGGTTATTCCGGACTTTCAGGAGAGAATTAGAAGTGCTGTCTCTGAGAATTAATTAGGGCCTGCGGTATGCATACACTTTCTGATTGCGATGCTTTGATTCCTATACCTACAGTCCAATTACATTTCCAAATTCGGAATAGATTACCCTAATTGCTGCATTGTTCAAGAGCAGACGCAGACTACAATGGAAACACTGGCCCCAGCACCGGCTCTTAATCTTAAGAAATAAATTTGAAAGAAAGAAGATCTGATTTCCCGAAAATAAAATGTTTTCCAACCAAACCACACACATATATCATCCCAATATCGTAGAAGATTGGTGAATCTATGTAGATAGCTTACTAATCTCTGACTAACGAGCATAAGCACATGCAGCTCCGCGACAAAAGTTGCATATCGCGATCTAACCGAACCCATCCAGAACCTCATCCCGCAAATTAATTGACTGCCATCCAAGACCTCCACCATCTCTACACCAATTCCACCAATTCATAACCACCAGTCCAACCCTCAACCACCCAGCCGTTGCCCGAAGGGCAACCCCACACAGAAACAATGGCCACCAAAACACCAGTACGTCAATCCCCATCCACCCTGTCTTCCCTCAATCCCAATCCCAACCCCAACCCCAATACCAACCCCAATCTCAATCCCAATATCCCCCTCTCAATACCCAACTAACACCCCCCAAAAGTCAACAACAGCCCGCATAAATCACCTCCTCACCCACTGGCCCAAAGACAAAGTCCGCCCGGCCTCCGTCTCCATCCACGCCTACCTGCAATCCCGGCTCCCGCAGCCGCAGCCGCAATCGCCGTCGTCGCCCTCCTCCTCCTCCTCTTCCTCCGCCCAAACAACCCCAAAACCGGGTCTCTCCAAGGCCAACCTCGACGCCCTCACCTCCCTCCTCGACGACAGGTACGCCCGGCGGTACCCGCTGCCGCCGCGCCTGCGCCACCCGGCCAGTAACCCGCAGCACTACGAGAACGTGATCCGGGAGTTCGACGAGGCGCCGGACCGGGATTGGTTGGGCCGGTTGCGGAAGAAGGTGGTGGGGATGTTGCGGTTGAAGTAGACTTCACCTGTTCCCTTTCTTACCCTGTGGGGGTTTCTTTCTTCCGGTCTTCCGGTGGGTTGCTGTATGATAGGGTACAAGGGGGGAGAGGGAACCGGTATGGATTGGATGGGTAGAGGTAGTTTGGGGGTTGGGGCGATTGGCGAAACGGCCTTGGGCATGACGCAGGGCACACGGCACTCTACTCTTGCTTTGTGGGATTGTAATAACATGGGGGAGCATTTGGTAGATGGGTTGGGTTGGGTTGGCTGGAATATGCTTGCTCGCGTCGGGCTTTTATCGATCCTGGAGAAACTGGAGTTCGATTTTGGAGAAATTTGAAAACTCGAAAACTCGAAACAAGGGGATGGGGATGGGGATGGGAATCGGTGACGAAAAACTACTGTACTGTACTGTACTTTTATGGCTTATGGCGCAACAAAACTTGTATATATATGTGGACCTTTGATGATGCGCAGCAATCAAAAGCGATGCAATTTGAACCATAATGCAATTGCGATATTTCGTTATCTTATTCATCTATGTACAGTACAATCCATATTTTCCGACCTGAACCTGTCAGGCAATTTCGCACATTATATCCAACCCTGTCAATCCAGCTGCGAAAAAAAGGTGCAATAGAAACAAATCACAGCATGGGCTTCACATCGTCAGCAACCTTGAAGGGCGCCTCGGTCTTGCTGCGCACCTCCTCCACAGTGACTCCATCCGCCAGCTCGACCAGCGTTAACCCGTCAGTGAAGTCGACATCAAATACGCACAGTTCTGTGATGATGCGGCTGACACAAGTTTTCCCAGTCAAGGGGAACTCGCACTGCTTGACAATCTTAGGGTTTCCCTTCTTATCGGTGTGCTCCATGGTCACGACCACCTTTGTCGCAGAGGGATTCGAGACGAGGTCCATGGCCCCACCGAAGCCCTTGATCTTGCCTGGAAGCATCCCTGAGCCCGAACTGATTAGCCTCATCATCTCCATCTTCAGGTATATCGAAATCACTTACAGTTAGCCAGATCACCCCTTGCGCTGACTTGCATTGCGCCCAAGATCGTCAAATCGATGCGACC
This sequence comes from Aspergillus aculeatus ATCC 16872, assembly GCF_001890905.1. Classification (NCBI taxonomy): domain Eukaryota; kingdom Fungi; phylum Ascomycota; class Eurotiomycetes; order Eurotiales; family Aspergillaceae; genus Aspergillus; species Aspergillus aculeatus. The sequence continues at coordinate 584,888 of NW_017962987.1, forward strand.
CGAACGGATCATGCCGAAGGACTCATCGCTACCAAAGCACGCCGCGCCAGGCAACAGCGTCACCGTCTCCTTACCAGCATTAATCAGATCCGGGTCCTCCTGTCCCTTCTTAGGGTAGGGGCCCAATCCCAAAATACCGTTCTCGGACTGCAGCATGACCTCAACCGAGGGATCCACGAAGTTCGGAGCCAGCATCGGCATCCCGATCCCCAGGTTCGCGTACATGCCGTTCTTGAATTCCTTAGCCGCGCGCCGGACAATGCGCTCGCGCTTCGCGGCCGTCTCGCCCTTCCCCAGCGCGGCGACCTCCTCGGCACCTTCCTCCTTGGCGAAGGTGAACTTCTCGATGTTCTTGGGCGTGGTGCTCTGGACCACACGCTTGACGTAGATTCCGGGCAGATGGATCGCCGCGGGCTCGATTTCGCCCACCTCAACGATGTGCTCCGCTTCGACGATCGTCGTCTTGGCATTGCGGCCCATGGCGCCGTTGAAGTTGGCCGCCGCATAGCGGAACTGACAGTTGCCCAGCTTGTCGGCCTTCCACGCCTTGACGAAGGCGTAGTCGCCCTTGATCGCCTCCTCCATCACATAGCTCTTCTTGTCGAAGACCTTGACGTCCCGCGGATGGCTGTACAGGGCCACGGTGCCGTCGGCGTTGTGCTTCAGAGGAAGCTCTCCTGTCTGCACGACGGTGCCGCAGGCCGCCGGGGTGTAGAACGCCGGAATCCCGGCTCCACCGGCCCGACACCGCTCGGCCAGGGTGCCTTGCGGGGTCAATTCTAGCTCAATCTCGCCCGTCAGGTACATGCGCTCGAAGGTCTTGTTCTCCCCAACGTAACTGGAAATCATCTTCTTGATCTGCTTGGACTGGAGGAGAAGGCCCAGTCCTGATCCGTCGACTCCGGCGTTGTTGCTGACGACGGTCAGGCCGCTGATGGCCGGGTTTTCCCGCACCGCGTTGATCAGAGTGTCCGGTACACCACAGAGACCGAAGCCTCCAGCCAGTACCGTTGAGTTGGGCTTCAAATCCTTGATCGCAAGATCGGCAGAAGAGACTACCTTATTGATCTCTGGCCGACGGATGCTGTGTGAGAACGCACGAGCAAGAAATCGCTGGTGCTAGACGATACCAACATCATTAGTAAATGGTGGGAAGCAACACATAAGAAGCTGAGAACCTACCTTGCTGGGGTCGGTACCGAGCCTCCGCGCGAAGCGCAAGCCCGTAGCTAGTTGAGAAGGCATAATGGCAGTGTGAGGGAAGTGGGGACGGGGAACGCCGTGAGGGAATACACTCTCTGTAGTAATCGATAGATATCCTGACTCGCAGTCACCTACGAAGAAGAGGTAGCAAAACCAGAGTGTTAAACGGGACGTAAGAAAGGTATACAAGAGAAGAGAATTGAAGTTGAGAAGCAGAGAAGCTTCGCCTTTTATCGGGTCAAGAAAGGCAGCGAACGGCTTCAGGCGGGGAGATGCGGAAAGACAGCCGCTGCCCGCTGCCCGCTGCTGCCGTCTTCCCCGGATTGAGAAATGCAAAACCCTTCCCCCGCATGGAATAGTCCCACGGTTAGTTGGCCGGTCTCCGCAATCCGCATTGGAGAGTTTGGAGCCGGAGTCTGGCCAACTGCCTTTCACTTGACCAATTTGATGTGTCCTAGGTAATACTAGGTACAACGAGTCATTGGAGTCAAAGCGAGTACTGCACTTGCAATTTGACTCTAAACAATTTGTCTTCATTGTCTACTCCACAATTGAATCAATAACAAGCAGGGCTGGAATCGGGTCCGATTCCGATCCGCGGCCCCCATCGGATCGGCCCCCTGACTAAGCAGAATCGAAGTCTTCTGAGATTCTTCAAGTGTGTTCATGTGTGTGTATACATCGTCCCCGTCATCAACCAGTCGTGACGCTGAACCGCACTAACTATTTACAGTAAAGCATACATAATAATCCACCGGATGCATGTGCAAAGAATATCGTACCGAACACAAAACAAACACCCTCTGCATGACAGCATTTCTTTATGACGTCGAAAGTGCCACGCAGAATAACAAACATTGCAGCAGACGGAAGCACCCATCCACCCACTGGTAAAATCAAACTGACTAGCTCTGGCAAGACGGTTCCTCACTTTGCACCACGAAGAGAAAAAAACACAATGCAATCCATATTGAAAAGCTGTGTCCTTCGCGTTACACAAAACGCCATTCAGCCCTTCCGCCCATCGTATCATCTAAACCCTTGCGCTTCAAGGGATTAGGCGTGGATTGTCGCCCTGGCGCTGGATCCCCGGAGTCTACCACGCCACGTCACGTAAGTCAGGATGAGTGCTGTAACCTGCTTCGATGGAATCCTTCTCCTCCTTCATGGGGTGGTCGGCGCCCGTACCTGATATGCTTTGGTCGGCCCAAATCGTATCATATGACGGCGGGTTCATACCCTCATCTTCGGTCGATGGCACCTTATTCGTGACTTCTCCCATGGCAGTAAAGCCATTCTCCGGCGCCATCTCGAGTAATTCCCTGCGCACGGGATTGACCAGATCATGCTTCATCCGGTCGTTGACATAGACGAGGAAGTACGGCGTGGGAGGGTTGTACTGGCCCTGGTCTCGGAAGATTTCATCCACATTATGCACCTCGCTCACCTCCTGGTCATTGTACTTGCGCCACACATCGCGATCAAAGTCGAAGATGTAGATGTAGTAATGGCCGAACTCAACAGAGCCCTGATGAATGAACACGGCATATAACCTGTATGCCTCATCTTTGTATTCAATAAACTGGTCGGCTATCATGGCTCGAGTCTTCTTGATCTCATCCTGGATATCTATTGGGGAGTCAGAGACACCGCGGATAATGTGATAAAGACGGCATGGCAAAGAGAAGAAGGAAGCACTTACGCGTCAGCTCAGCACGGGCTAGTTGAGAGAGCCGATCGACCTCCGCGCAAAGCTTTCTGGTATCCACATCAAACAAGTGGTCGGCGGAGTCTGCGTCCTCGAGACAATCTGCGGGATTCATAGCCTCTACATTGGCCGACGGCCCCGCATCCTCGGCGAAATCTGTCTCTTCTGCAATACTCTCGAGATCGGAAAGAATCCTGCTGGCTTCGTCGAGCAACCCCGCTGCATCAACCTTGCCATCATCCTACGAGAGTGTTCAGTATGTTTTCCCAATTGAGGAGGGAGGCAATGGTAAACGTACGGTACCGTGTAACAATTCTGACTGCCGAGCTTCGAGGCTCTTCAGTGCGGCTTTCCATTCCCAACTCTGCTGCCGTTTTGCCATGATTTCAGGCGACTTAGTATCCATGAAACGGTCCAGGTATATGGTTTCCTCCAATCCGAGATGATGGGTTGACTTGAAGGAGCGTTTCGTTTGGGGGTCAAACTGGACGCGCTGGACCTGGATTTGGAGCACTGGGGGTAGCTTGCTAATAGTACCAAATCGCTCGGCGACGGTATTGTCAACATTGACTTTCTGCACATCGAACGCTCCGTCAAGCGCTGCATAGATGTTGCGTGGACCTGATGCCACATCGACTTTGATGTCGCACCACCATTCTTCCATCGGACGAACGCCCTGCTCGGACTTGAGATAATATATAGTTTTGCCATAGAACAAGCTGAAGGAAGGAGCTGTTAGCGAGGGAATCTTAGTCTGCACTTATTTAACTTACTCCTTCACTTGGTCAATCTGTTCGCCATCGGCAGAGTATGCAACAGGTCGGATCGCGCATTGGCTCTGGAACAGCACATTATTGATTACTTCCGTCACATCCTGCTGGGCTCCAATCTCCAATTCTTCTTGTAGTAGTCTCTGGGGGTCGATGACCGGGGTAGGTCGTGGGGGTACTGGTGGTGGTTGGCTAGCTATCACGGGTTGCTCTGCAGGAACAAGACCGCTCGAGGGCTCCGGGGTCACTTTCTGTGCGTCCTCCATCGTGGTGTCAACAGGAGGTTCATTTTCCTTGTCGTCATTATGAGGTTGCTGCGTCTCTTTCGCAGTCGTTTGTTCAAGTGGGACATCAGTGGCGGCTGTGTTGGAGGCCTGTTCTTCCTGCGTGGGCTGCGGAGGTCCAAGAGGGCCCAAAATGGGCATTCCCTCGAGTTCGCCCAGGGCTGCTGCGGGCCTGTAAGTCGAAATAGTAGAGCGGCGACGAATGGCTTCTTCATTTGATGTTCCAATGAGAGTCAACCGCGCGAGTTCTTGACTTGGTGTGACGTAAGGAAACGCAGACGTGATCATTTCCGAAAACAAGGACCGCAACTCTTTCACGACTGTGTCATCTGAGGTAAGCCTTTGGTTTTAATCAACAGAACGAGAAGCACTTACATTGCTGAGAGCGCTCGACCTCCTTCCGTGAAACTTTGCGGGATCCTACTTTCTTTCGGCTCAGGTCCTCATCGCTTAGGTCCATGCTGAAATCCTCGAAGTGCAGGATCAAGTCGCGATACCCACGAACAGAGAAGTAGAACTGCAACAAGCTATTCAGGTAGCAGGTGTTGCCAATGTTCTGCAGCCCGACCGGCCACTCTGACAAGTTACGGTCCGAGCCAGTGCCCATTCCAGTGGCCTTGTTCGACAGAAAGCTGCTGTTTTTATGCTTCCCAATGATCTGCAGGGCCTGGTTGTACATTTCCGCCTTGCTCGGGTCTTCCACCACACAGCACGTATACGCCGCCTCGATCAAATCATCGTCAACAGTGCGATTGTCAATGCGCAAGAGACGATACGCATCCCCAATATCCATCTCACCGGCCGTCATCTCACCGGTCTTGAGAAAGTGCTTCAAAGCATCGGACTTCCGCGCCTCGGCAATAAGCTCAAGAGCTCGACGCGCAAGATCTCTGTTTGACGGAGCATCCTCAACCTACATGAAACGCATTAGTCCGTGAAACGCTGAGGCGACCATCAACGGGGGCCGACCTTGGCAGTGAACAAGGAGATTATGAAGTCGTCGGCAGTTCCACTGGTGACACCTAAATAGTCCTGGGCTTGTTCCACAGTCGATACGCCTAGCACATGAGTTAGCCGCGATCAAAAAGCGCCTGGATCGCGCTCTTAAAATCTTACTATCGTCCGCCACGGATTTGATGCGGTCACTACGTCTGCTCTCGCCTATTATGCGCATCTGTCTGCGAGACTCTGCTTCCTGGGCCGAGGTTGTGGAGCTCAGGTACGCGTTGAATGTCCCAATGATACTATCTTCCGTGAGCCGAGGGTTGTCATGAGCCAGACCGAAGTATTTATAAGCATCGGCAACATCGTCCTCGGTGAATCGGCCTTCGGCGTATGCTTTAATGACCGCTTGTTCGATTACAGCGGCATCGTCACCGCCCCTTAGCTGTCCGATCTCTTTGAGGCATTTCAGGTATAAAGGCGACCGTGCGGGGTCGACTGCTACCTGCCGGTGGAAAGCTTCAATGATTGTAGCGGACGACATATCGTCGACAGTGCCCAGATCCTCATAATAGCTATAGTCCCGTTAGCAGGTGCTAGCGAAGTGAGATACGGCATGAACGCACGGTGCAGGAGCCAGTTGGAATTCTTTCGACCGGCTTGCATTAGGGTCTGGCATGATGATTAGTCGGAACTCCATCCAGCAGATGCGGGCCTTACTTACAGTCAGCCGCATCTAACGCACGAAGCAAGTCAAATATGGCTGAATCGCTTTGGATCTCCACCTGATGACCCTTTCTTTCCATCACAGGGCGCTGCTCTATCAGTGCGGTGAGTTCGTGCAAGACATCGTCGAGGAAAATCTTGAGCTGGTCCCGGTATGGATGTTCCGTCCATGGACTGGTCCGCGGGGGTTCCCAGAATCCTTCATTCTAGACGATAGTCAGGCATGGTGGTCGAGTAGGGCCAGACGCAATGTACGAACCTTGACAGTGAATCCCAGGAATTCCAGCAAACCTTTGCAAGGCACACCATCGAGACCGAAGGAAGTTATAAATCTCTTGTTGTTGGCCGAGATCGATTTGCCCTTGTCAGCTGCATTCAAAGAATTATTAAGGTATGCGCCGAGGGTCTCGAGAATAGTGATCGGCTGTGGCACGCCGAGGCCTTCCAGACGTTCTGGTTCTGCTGCAAATGCCTCCTCTGCTCGCTGCTGAATGAGCTGAGGATCCGTCAATAGCTGTACCAATCCTTGCGAGAGTACAGGGGAGACCAGTCGAACCGACACCATGGTAGGACACGTGAGGTAGGAGCATTCGAACTCATACGTCTCTACAGTCTGTCCCTTCGGTGTCACATCTTGCCCCGTCGACTTATATACCAGGTGATGCAAATGGTTTGGCGAATTTTGGCTATGTTGGCCGATTGTAGGCGTGGAGTGCACGACGAGTTGCAGATGGTATCGGCACTTGCGGCATATAGCAGATACTTTGGGAGGGTTGGCGCTACTCCTCCTCTCCGGCTCTGGCACAAGTGTTTGCTTCGACTTGATCACATAGTTATGAGGGCATGCGGCAGGAGAGATGTACTCTGGTGGCCCAGTGTAGTAATCAGGAAAGACGGGCGGAGCTTGGGAGAGGAGGTTACGGCCTGAAGCTGGGGGGTGGACAGGATCGTAGTCGCAAAGAGCTCGTACGAGACTGGGAGCAGTCCTGCCTGTAGAACAAAGTGTTAGCCGCACATACACTTTAGAATTGTGTGGGCGCATCCGGCTTGAGGGAATGTACGTACCTGACCTCTGCGTGGATGACATGGATACGCTCTTGGGGAGCTTACTGCAGCGCGAGGGGTTGTGGCAGGCAACGGCAAAGCTCTAAGAAAAAACCTCCCATCCAGTCATCTAAAGAGTACTTGGGTCTGAGATGTGATGAGATGTATGAGCCACTCGGACGACGGCAGAAAATATGAAATAAATTCGTGCAAATATAGTACGAGGCACGAGGCACTCCAGACAGTGGTAGCAACGGCGGGGAATGGTGAGCGGCCCGCACTCGGCCTGGCGGCAAGCTTGACGGGTCGTATCTTGCCCTTCTTCAAGCACAACAGATTTCCGAAAAGTTCAAGATGAATCATCTAAACCACTTAGAACGAGAGAAATAGAGAGAGGAAGTACCGAACGATGTCAGTACTCTAGAGGAACAAGCGACCGACAGCCGGCGTGGAAATCTACTACCAGATTGCCCTCAATGGGAAGCTCCTCAAGGAAACCCGGCGATAGGCGGTGTCACCTGGCAGAAACTCTGACGTCTCCAAATTCATCCACGCCCGTCCGGCGACGACACTTGAAGCCCAGCTGCCACAGCCCATCATACACCCACCTCATATCCCACCGCCACCATGGCCCCTCACTCCGACGAACACGATTACCACCCCAAGGATGCGCTCCAGGCCACCTTGAAAACCACCATGCTCACTGGTGGAGTGGGTCTTTTCGCCTCCGCCGTCCAGAACACCCTGACTAGAAAGAACGTCGGACCATGGGGTGTGTTCACGAGGACTGGCGGCACGATCGGCATTTTCGGTACGAATATCCCATTGCAACTGGCCATTGGGGCATGATCCGGGTCAATTGTCAATCTGTTACTGACACCGCATGTCTAGCCGCGATGGGAGGTACCTACGAGTTCGTGAAGACCGCTTCCGCCAATCTTCGTCAAAAGGAAGACCACTACAACGTCGCGCTGGGAGGTTTCTTCTCCGGTGCTATTCTGGGACTTAAAGGTCAGTGCTGCACAATTGCTTTGATTTCTCTCAATCCCATGCCCCTCTCCCCCATTTGGATTTACCGCTGACGAGTCCTGAATAGTCCGCACTTTCCCCGCAGTCCTGGGCTATGGTGTTGGCCTGGCCGTCACCCTCGGCGCTTTCGAATATACCGGTGGTTCGTTCTTTGGTAAGAAGCGGGAGCCCAACGTCGACGAGTTCGAGCGTCGTGAGCGGATCAGAACGGCATACAGAACCTCAGGGGAGGAGACTCTTGCTCAGCTGGGTGAGGGACGAGGTAGGTCTCCCAAATGATGAACGGCATCATCGGACACTTGATGCAGAACGCCGCCAAAAGCTAACCTTGTATTCGAACAGGTATCTACGGCCCTGGATATGCTGAGAGACGGCGGGAGAGAATCAAGGAGGCATACGGTATCGAGGTTCCTGCATCATAGAAATGGTTTCATTGAATTTTTCCTCTTTGCGCAGTCTTCCCTCTCCCCAATTTCCGATATATTCTTTTGTGTAAAATTATTGCGTTACCCAGATGCCGTTCAGCTAGCAGATTTGGCACGTCCCCACGAATGCACCTTTTTTCTTACTCGTTTTCTGATCTTTGCTGGGAGAAAGGGTATTTCAGCGCATAATGCGGAATATATCTACGTATGAGGCCTACAATTGAAGATAAGGAAGGTCGTCACGGAATAAGTGAAGTAAATGATACATGCAAGAGCCAGAGGTTCGGCATGCCGCGCGATCTCTCCAGCCATGCAGAGAACAATAGCCCCTGCTTCGAGTTTAAACCCATTGTTCGTCGTTTTTATACCTTTGAATGGTTCAATTGCTAGCTACTCGATCACTAGGAAGTCTGTCTCGAAACCGCGGGCATTATTGCCATACCGAAGCATTGCATGGATTCATGTCTACCTCCGCATTTCTTAAATTACCACTGGAGGGGTGCCGGCCAATCACACGGTCAGCTTATCAAAGCAGCAGAGAGTCTCTGTACAAGACTCTACACTACTACAACAAGGAAGATACATGTGCTTCATGCATATATCGTAAGTCAAGGACACTCAAAAGACAAACTATATTCAAGCGCCCTTTCTGCTCTGACATTGCTCATAATCTGCGATGCCGCAGATTGCTTTGCTCAAGTGCATTTACATATGGGCTTGGCGTGAACTATACGCTAACGGTGTTCGTACCTACCTAAGTACTGAAATTGCTAAAAGCTGGAGCAGAAGATGAAGACTTCACAGAGGTCAACTCCACTCGTTTCTGAGCACTATGACAGAGTACGTCACCCTGGCAAAAGTCCTGAGGTGGCCTGTCCGGTCGCCACCAGCTGAGACGTGCGAAGAGCAACGGTGAAATAGTAATCTTCAGGGTGAATGGATAGACAAACCAGGTCTCCGGACCCCAATACCAGCTTATTATATCCATTAACGAATGTGATACAGGAAGTGGAGGGCAGTGGCAGGAGCAGGAGCAGGACAGTGGGAGGCGAGCGGGATTATTCTCCGCATAATTGCGGGCATCTACAACAAGCATTAGATCGGGGATTAGTGTCTTAGATCAGATGAGTTTACTACTGAGTATCTCATTCTACCTGAACCTCGTTTCGTGGGAGCAATATTGCTAAATCCGAAGGGGAGAGTGGTTTTGTATGTTCGCAAATTCTCTGTATCTGATCAAGTGCGTTCGGATAGGCTTCACTTGCATCTTAGTATCATCTCCGCTGCTATACATGTACAGGCAGAAGTATTTCGCCTTGGTAGTACAGCTTCGCCTTCCCATCAGGCTACCTCACATTAGGCCTGCAGATTGGCGACTTCGCACTCAGGTCGCATAAGCACCGCGAACAGTGCAACCCTCCATCCCTCCCTTCTTTTCGGGCTTCTAGAAAGGCAAGGGGAACCGGCCATTCTCCGAGGTTCACCGGATGAAATTCTCACCCAGGCTGATGGGGTCGCCCAGCTGTCTACTCCGTATTGACACAGAGTCAAGGGATGCATGATAATCTATGCAGGGGAACTTATGATATCACATCGTCGGGGCCGGCCCCTCTTCCTACTCCCCTCCTGAGTCGTCAACAGTACCGGTACCTCTGTTCCTCGAGATCAACCAGGACGGCGAATCGATTCGCGTTCGGATGTGCATGTGAAGTCATTGGAATTATAGATGTCTTCTCAAATTACAAGAAAAGAGGAACTGATGTTCGTGCGCTAACTGGTTTCATTCCGGAGGCAAGGTAAGTGGATGACAGGGCTACGTCAAGGGTGCGTGCATTGCAGAGAGAAAAAGGTGTCATGTGGAGTGTTGTTGCAGAAGCGAGAAGCGAGCCATCAGACCTTTGGTATGTGGAATCGGGCTGGATGCTTCGCGATCGATGAGAGAAACAGCAAGAGATTGACCTCACAATCGGTGGTTCGACCTCACAAACTGTGTCAGTGGTTCACATCCGTGTACCTCGTAGTGGTGCATCCATCCGGATCGACATGGAGTGGATGAACCGTGCATGACGTCGAGGATCGATAGGAATCTTTGGGAGTGCTGCCTCGCCGATACCCGAATGGGAAAGACCAGAAAAGAAGCTGAGAGTGTAGAGGGATCCATTCCCGAAGATCCGCCCGGGAGTCTCCTTTTCTCCTGTGTGCATCTGAGTTTGATTAGAATTGCCACCTGTTCGGCAACAAGAGAAGGAGAGGGGGTGTGGGGGGGGGGAAGAGGATTGGAAAAGGGGTGTTCCCCTCGAAGGCATAAGGAAGTATTGCGCAGACACAGTATCTAATTATCCGTAGATTGGCTGGACGGACAAACCCCCCCGCCCCGGCCACTGCCCGAAAAGGCAAAACGAGAGCTGTGGGGATCAACTCCCTAGCCACAATCTGACTTATGTAAGGTAAGGGTGATGCTTATGCATGGCACCAGCCACGTTCCATGCATGAGATTCATAAAGCCTTAGATCATGCTTCGGGCAGTGAGGGCAGGCAGCAACCACAACCTGAACAACCATACACCATAGTAGCAGCAACAAATAGCATCAGCGGCAAGGACTGTGGGCTCGCCCTTTTCTCTTTCCATGACCATTGGGTGGCGCCATAGTCATGAGAATGACGATGTGCCTACTAACTGTACCTAGTACCTACATGCAGTGTGCTATTGTTTGTACCGAATCTGACCGTGGGATGATGATCATCCATTCTTTGGGTTGGCTATGTCCTATTGTACTTCAGTTTGAGATTGGTGAATTTCTATAGATTACAATTTATCTTTGGAGAGTCTGGATTATGAGACTATATTTATAAACCCAATGGAAAAGGGGAACGGACCATAGTGCATATTGCCCAGACCCATTGAGACTACGGAGTACATGTGTATACATACGGTAGCTGCATAAGTATAGTATACTTCAATGGTTCTTCTCGTACTTTCTGGCCACCCTCCTTTCTCCTCCCCTCCTCAGCAAACGGAACTCTAAAAACAAGGTGTATGGTCAGAGAAGAGATAAAGAAAGTCAAGTGAAGAAAAGTAAAGAAGAAGAAAAAGAGAAAAATGCAGAGGTCGGGACCGGGGATTCCGTCCCAAGCGTCATAACGTCGCAGTTACCATCTGGTTCGTTTGGCTGGAGTAGACGTCATCCGAACCGGCACTGGATATAACCACTTCCCCCCTTTAAACCTTCAGAGGCTAAGAAAGGGAACTGTGTAACTTTCTAGTTATCTACAAGTTTACAATTCTACAACTCTACTACACTTTACTCTCTACATTCTACCTCCTACCTATACTCCTCTACACTTTCCTCCTTCTTTCAACTGTTCCTGAAACATTGACGGCGATCTGGATTGCACAGATTGAGAGATTGTCTCCTGTCACTACTTGTTGGAGAGTCTCATTTCCGTTCTACTTACTAGTAACGTTACTACTAGACTACGACTACTCCGGGCCCAGCCCAGTTCCAATTTCCCATTTCCCATTTCCCATTTCCCATTTCCCATTTCCACCCCCCATCGATCCTATACGAAACTAGTTTCTCCCTCAGTGGAGACCCAATCTCCCCCCGAACGTCGCGTCCTGATCGACTGTGGAATGATTTTCTATTCTTCTAGCCACTCTTCTTTTTGATCGAAGGGGTACTATTTGTGAAAGTCATTCTGCTAGTCGAATGAGAGACCCTTTAGGTTGTTCGCCCCGGTAACCAACCAATACTACCTCCGATTAACCAGCCATACTACACTATTACTACTACCTGCTCCTTCTACGACTCTACTAAATCCGATCAATTTGGCTGGTTCTTTTTAGATTGACTCTCCTTTTTTCTTTCTCTCTCTCTCTTTCTTTCCCTCCTACTCTTCCTCCTACGACTCCTGTCCTCCCTATTCTCATTTCTTTCTTTCTTTCAACACTTCGCATTTCATGATATATTGTTACTCTGGACGCCCTTATAACTCTGATCGCGGCCCGCATTCGGCAACGGACCTTTTTTTTCCAACGACGGACCGAATTGATATCGACACACGGGCCTGGACTGCCTTGCACCGCCCGATTGCGCTGACTTGCATTGCCCGTCACCACCACCACCACTAAACTACCGCACTCTTACTCGCGACACGACGACTACCGCCACTCGTCCGCCCTCCTCCCTCTCTCTTCTTTCCTCCTCTTCTCGCCTTCCTTTCCTGCCCAGTCATGGCTATGGCCGTTAGGTCGCAAACGCCGGTGCAGGACCCCTATGGCACCCTACCTCAGCATCCCGATTCTCTACTAAATCGCGGAGCATACGGCGCGCGCTCCAGTTCCCGACCCAACTCCATCATCGCCAGCACTTCCGGTTACAATAACGTCACCCAAGCCGCCGACCCTACCTCTCACCCTCACACCGGTCGCTTTCACGAGGAGTTCGACGCTGCCAGCCAGCGCGGCTCCGTTCTTGTGGACGGTCCGTCGAGCGCCGGCATGCAACGCTCGGCTTCACAAATGTCCCAATCTCGATCCGCAACCCCGACCAGATCCGGCACTTTAAGAAAGAAGGCCTCCCTCAGTAAGAGAGGTAGCATGCGTCGCAGTGGTAGCAAGAGAAGTCTGCGGGCGGGTAGCGTACGAAGCCTCGTCCTGGGCGATAGAGAGAAATACGGCGTCGATGGCGAAGATCCGAACAGCGCATTCTATATTCCCGTTCCAACGGATGGAAGCCCGACCGAGGTACTGGCTAACCGCTTCCAATGTAAGAACCCCTCATATCTAGTAGAACGATTCAGGAGGCAACATGCTAATATGCGACAGCGTGGCGCAAAATCCTCAAAGATCTCATCATCTTCTTCAAGGAAGTGCAGAAGTCGTACGAAACACGCTCGAAACTCTTCATGTCCGCCTCGAACATCATGAACAACACATCACTGCCGCCGACATTCCTCAAGTCGGGTGGCCTGGCAGATGCGACCGAGATCTTGCGCGACTTTCACCGCCAGGGTTATTTGGAAGCGACTAAGGCGGCCGAGGTGGAGAGCGAGGTTGTCAATCAGCTTATGGGTCTCCGTAATGATCTGCAGAAGAAGACTAAGGAGATCCGCAGCCTGTCGGGCGATTTCCGAAACTCTGTCGACAAAGAAGTTGACGCCACTCGCAAGGCCGTTCGACACTTACACGAGGCCCTGGGTCTGGTCGACACTGATCCATCTGCGACTTCTGGAAAGGGCGATCCGTTCATTGTTCGGTTGAGTGTGGACAAACAAATTGAGAAGCAGATCGAGGAAGAGAACTATTTGCATCGGGTATGTTGTGGTTGTTCCTCGTCTCGATGCTCCATGCGCGACAGACACTAATAATCATTTAGGCATTCTTGAACTTGGAGAACTCTGGTCGCGAGCTCGAATCCATTGTTGTCAGTGAGATTCAGAAGGCCTACAACGCCTATGCCAGCATCCTCAAGCGGGAGGCTGACGAAGCCTACGACACCGTTGAGAAACTCCGCGCGGGACCCATCTCGATGCCACACGACCATGAGTGGAATGCATTCATTGCAGACACTGACGAACTGGTTGATCCCGGGGTGCCTCTCCGTGATATCGAGAACATCACCTACCCAGGAAAGGACCACCCTGCCGCCGCAGAGGTCCGGTCGGGTATGCTGGAGCGTAAGAGCAAGTATCTTAAGAGCTACACGCCCGGCTGGTATGTCCTGTCACCCACGCACCTCCATGAATTCAAATCCGCCGATCGCGTCGCATGGCAACAACCGGTGATGTCGTTAAACCTCTTGGATCAGAAATTGGGGTCGCACTCGCAGCCCGACTCAAACTCGCACAAGTTCATGCTCAAGGGAAGACAGACCGGAACCATGCACCGGGGTCATTCGTGGGTCTTCCGTGCAGAAACCCATGAGACGATGATGGCCTGGTACGAAGATATTGAGAGCCTCATGTCCAAGACGGGCGAGGCCCGCAACGCATACGTGAGGCGCCATGTCCGCACCGTGAGTGGCGCCAGTTTCCGTAACAGCAGCGATGGAATGGATGAGGATGAAGCGGATAGGACTCCCTACTCCGCGGAGTCAGCCGTCCTGTACCAAGAGCGTCCCACTTCGCAGCCCCGTCAACCAGGAGGCCGCTTTCCCAGCGATGTCCAGATAGATCGTCACTTAGAGGCGCCTCTGTCGCCTTCCAGTGGTGAGAGCTCCGGTGACAGAGACCTGCTGGCGGCGGCCGGATCCTTTTCTGACCCTCGACCATTCAGTAGCGCCATGACCGATGGTGAGGCAAATGGCAGTCACTTGGAGAATCAAGGCTATCCCCAGCCAGTAGAAAGGCACGACAGCCACTATGGCACATGGATGGGAGCCGGAGGTTATAATGAGCAAACTCAGCCCGCGCAACAAGGTTACGACCGAGGTTACCAGGAACGAGAGACTGGCGAGGCCATCTTCGTCAACGGCATGGGTTCCACGAGTTCGCGAGATCCATCTTTGACCCGCCAGCGCAACCGCGGCGAAAGCGCCTCGACAGCGCCCACGGCGACGAACGGGACAGAGTACACACACAACACCCTTCCGAGCTCAATTGACGAGCCTGAGGAACCCAATGTTGATATCGTTGGGGTTGAGCTCGACGGCGCAGCCAAGCAGCCCATGACAACCACCGGCCATGAGCGAATTATACATGCTGGCCCGTCTGTCGGCACTGTTGCCACTGACATGGCCGTCACTCAGAATGGCAGTGCCAAACGACCTCCCGCACAAACCAAGGGCAGTGTCTCCACTCTTGAACTGCAGATTCCAGGCCATTATCCTCCTGCAAATAACCTGTCGCCATAGACGCAGGGAGCCTGCGATCGAGTAATCTCAGACGAATGGCCATTTACCATCATCTGAAATGCTGCTGACTTGGGGAAGGAGCTCCGACGGAAAGAAAAGAGTCCTGCAACCCCAAGAAAGCATTTTCCTTTGTCACACCCTTTCCTATTGTTGTCCCCTTTGTATATCTTCACGACCTGACGACAATGACGTGGTGATCCTGATATGTGTGCGCTTTTTACCAATCATATTTGAGATGCGCTCATGGATGACACATACCAACAAACAAATTTTCAACAACAATATGTGGGAGGGAGAGATACAGAATTCAAATATCCTCACTCTGACAAATCCCACCCCATATTATTCTCAGTCCCTTTATATATCCACTTGCACACAACCGTGCACTCCATCGCTTTTGGCGTTCTGTGTCACAACTGACAGGTTCGACCAGCGGGAACCGGATTGGGGCAATCAACTCCCTCGGGGGTTACTGTACAGCTTGACAGGTTAAGTAAACTTTGACCACGGCTGACCTTTTTTTTTCTATTTCTCTTTGCAAAGGCGTTAGACTCAGGGATGGCCGGGCGGTACGGAAATGGATAAGGCGGTTGGTTGGCTGGCTGGTTGGTCGGTTGGGTTCTTCGGCTGAGGGGGTTTCTTATTGCACTGCAGCCAGTGCTCTCTGCTTCAAGGGTCTTGACTTCCAAGTAATCGTTGCCTGTTTTTTTTCTTTCTTTCTTTCTTTCTTTCTTGCTTGCTTTACTTCTTGTGTTGCCTCTTACTTTACTTACACTTCTCTTGTATCTATTTCACCCATTTCTTCCCATCATCACTGGTTTCAATTCCCTCCATCACTATTGTTTGAGTGTTGGTTGCCTGAAATTTGAGTTGATGATAGGCTTTCTTTTCCTTTTTGCTTGCTTCTCTTATTCCCTTCCTGTTTGAATCCATCTAGGTATTGCTCAAAGCTGGCTTTTCTGATCGTATCGGTTCTGGATCTATCATATTCCCTTTACTTTCTTCTGACACTTTCTATGGTACAATACGATAAAAGAATTTGCAGTCTGTGTGGTAACTATCATTCCGGCTTAAACCACTCATGGTGAGGAAGATCTGATTTATCAGACGATGAGAGAGGTCCACCGTTCGTTTCCTTGGAAAAAAGTACAATAAACTACCCACCTCTACCACTTGCACCCCCCCCTGTAGATTTCGACACTGGGTGTAATTTAAGACAAGGTATTGTCCTGAGTGGGAGCAATGCTGACTGCGATTATACTTAGGTTTTTATGTTTTATGTATTGTGGTAGTCCACGTATGCATGAATAAGATAGCCAAATATGATGGCAACGACCAACTATATTGTACATGGAAGTTGTCTTCGGGTGTATCCCGTGATTGCCTCCGATGAGACTAAGGGAACAGGCACAGTCTCCCACCGGACAATATGTTGCAGAACTTACTGTACATAGCCTACCACAGCCTACCGCACTACCACTGCACATTGCCAGACCGCCGAATACGGGATGGTCCAACACAACACCAAACCATATCCTTTGTTCAGATCCATCAATTTGTCGGGGGCAGTCAACAGAAACCGCAACCGCATCGGACGCAAGACCCCATCCCACACCCCGGGGTACACACGCACATTCTTGGACATTGTCAAACCAGGTCTGATTTATCCCCACCGAACCAGATCGCCGGAGATGAGAAAACATATAACGAAAGCTAACCAGCGATAAAACACACGTCATAACAGGTGACTTGAATCGAACAGATCGAACACAAACAATATCGAAAATGGGGAATGAGTTTAAGGGCGATATTTCAAGGTAATCAGCATACGCGAGCCCGCGCCGACAGGTGATCCTTTAAACCACTCGGAGTCATACATCGCAAACTTTTCCGATCAAATCCTCCGAAAGCCGAGATATTTCCATCAGGCCGGTACAATTACATGATCTGATCCTGAGTAATGGGAGCCGTGGGCTCCTGGCCCTCCATCGCGTCCGCGGGAGGGCCACCCACATTCAGGTACTTGACAAAGGTGATGCCCAGGGGACGACCACCATACTGATAGCCTGTGAACTTGGCTGCGTGAGGAGTCAGTAAAAGGACCAGCCCTTAATACAATGGCCTGCACATACCGATAGCAGTTTCAGCAGTGTCCGCACTGTCGAACTGAACCACACCGGTGCCACGGGAGCGACCATTGGGCTCATACTGGATCTCGGCGCGATCGACCTTGCCGATGGTGGTGAACAAGTCGAAGAGGTCCTCGTTGCAGGTAGACCAGGGCAGCTATATCCGGATGAGTCACCGATACTCTTGACGAAGTCAGGTTTCAACTTACGTTGCGCACGTAGATGACGGGGCTCTTCTCGCCGCCGGAAGTGGCGAAGTCAGTGAAGGGGTTGGGAGGAACCGAAGCGACGCCCTCGAAGCCGGGGCCGCCGGGAGGACCGCCAGGGCCGCCGTAGCCAGGACCGCCGCCGTAGCCGCCGCGACCACCAAAGCCGCCGCCGAAACCACCACGACCGCCAAAGCCACCGCGGCCTCCGAAACCGCCGCCGAAACCACCACGACCTCCGAAGCCACCGCGGCCCCCGAAGCCGGGACCGGCACCAGCAAAGCGGTCCTCACGGACCTCCAAGGGCCGGCCTTGCCAGTCGTAGCCGTTGAACTGCTGGATGGCATTGCGAGCGTCCTCAGGGGACTCGAACGCGACAATACCGGAGCCCTTGGGCCGACCGGTGGCGTCAGTGTGAACATCGGCACGAATAACCGCACCTTGTTGAGCTACAGAATTAGCTGCTGTCCGAGCGGAGATCACGCAAGCGGCCCTTAAAGGGCGCCGCACCCTTCCGTTTAGAGTGACTTACCGGCTTGACGGAACAAATCCTTCAGATCTTGCCAACCCACGTTGAACGGAAGCTAGACACCCCACCATCAATTCTCCGTCATTATTATCGCTTTTAGTGACCGCACTTACGTTGGACACGAAGAGCTGACGACCTCCAGCACCACCAGCACCACCGCCGCCGCCGCCAAATCCACCACCGAAACCGCCGCGACCGGCACCGCCAAAGTCGCCACGCGAAGGTCCGCCGGTGAAACGCGGCTCGGGTTCACGATCCTACAGCCATCCCATCAGTCGGCAATTATTGATAGCTGAAGCCGAGTCATGACCTACCTCACGAACGTAGACAAGACGACCCATCAGGTTCTGGTTGCTAAGGGTGTTGACCGCATTTTGCGCTTGATCCCTGGTCGCGTATTCCACAATCCTACCCGAAGAGTCAGCATGCGGCCCGACAAGGTCATTGAGCGCCAGGAGGTCCTTACCCGCATCCCTACAGTATCCCGGACGGCCAGGCCCAGCCCGTCAACCCAAACAGTCCATAACAAGCAAACCAACGAGAGGGGAAAGGGAAGGGGAGAGTCCAGGAATAACAACAAGGGCAGAAAAAAAAAAAAAACAAGCCACACTACGCATTGGCGCCCACCTTCGACATTCCATTGGGAAGAAGCAAGACATCGGCAAAGATAACTTCTCCAGCTGTAGACACGTAACGCGGGTGAATCCCCCTCCAAAGTCAGCCCTCAGATTCGATAGCGACGACACGAGCGAACCAGACGCTCGAGACGATGTGACCCTGCTCACCCTGTCTCATAAAATCCTTGAGGTGATGCCACTTGACATCGTAGGAAAGGTTGCCCACATAGACCCGACGGTCTTGCTGGGATGATTCGCGGACGGCTTGCATCATTTGTTCTTTGTGAACAGCGCGTTCTTCGTATGACCGAGCTGGAGGCGGGTAGCTGCTGCGCCCACCGTAACCAGAAGATGAATGACCACCAGAAGGGCCTTGGGCCGCACTCATAGGCGAACGGGAACGACGATCGGAACGGCGGTAGTCGTCACGACTGCGTGAGCGACTGCGAGGAGAGTAGGAACGACGGCTGCGTCGGGGGCTACGGGAACGGCGACGGGGAGAACGGGACCTCTCGCGCTGGGCGTGGTCAGTATCGTCAAAGGCGGGTGGAGACATTGACGAGGAGCGAGAATTGAGCGCGCCGCAGGTAAGACCGGGCACGGACGGAGGGGAGCAAAGACGTGCGTAAAGAAAGGGAAAATTAGGGAAAAGGAGGTGGAGAATGTGCGCGCAAGGTCCCTGATTAGAATTGGGACAGGAATGTAGGAGGAGGAGGAGATGTGTGTTGGGTGTGGGATGAATGGAAAGGATAAAAGATGGGACGGGTAACAGAAGATGGGAATGAGTTGGGAAGAGAAGGGAAGAGAGGAGTCGGGAAGCAGCAAAGCAGCGAACAGCAGCAAGCAGCGGCAGCGGCAGTGGCAGCAGAGGGGGAGAGGGAGGGATTGGTCCGAGTTGCCGGGCTGGTAAGGTAGGTAGTCAGGTGACTCTCGGACCCGGTGCGGGCCAGACTCAACTGGGAATCAAGCAGCACGACTCAAGGGACCTTGCGGGAGAGTGGGGGAGGCGACCCGTATTGGGATATGGAAAGAATAGAGAAAGCAAAACTTGAGATCCCAGCTGAAGGCAAAGAAAGACAATGAGGATCAGGTAGGCAGGCAGGCAAGGAGAGACAAGAGAAGACAAGACAAAAGCCTTGGTCGCGAGACTGAAGCATGAGAGAAGCAGATGATAAAGTGGTCGGTGCTTCTTGCCCCAGGCGGAGAAGAGGAGCCAGCAGCAGCAAAAAGAGGAAGGCTACAACCGCCCGGGTGGGGACCCGTTGGTTCATCTTCTCCTCCTGCTGCTGCTGCTGCTGCTGCTTTGCCTCCTCCTCTCCCATACTCTCTCGTTCGCAGTGCCTGCCTCCCTCTTCTCTAGCTCTGCCCTTTGCCTCCATTCCTGTCCAGGATGAAGGAGCAAAGGATCACAGGGAGACAACGTAGTCGTTTCGCTACACAACACAAAGCAGTAACAAGAAAACACAATCAAAGAAAATCCCACACTTACTTGGTGAGGTCGATACACGTCGGCTGAACACCGGATCTAGATGGTAAGCCACCAAGCCAATGGTCGGGGTTTAAACAGACAAAGGAACCACCCAGGAATTTACCAAGCTAGGAAGATTGAAGACGAGCGGAGGGAAGTGAGAACTGATTGAAATGGGAAGCAAGTGAGGTGAGAAGTAGAGGAGATGGAGAAGGAGAGGTGAAGGATAGGGAAAGGGAAGATGGAGATGGGAATGTGAAGAGGAGAGAGGGGAGGAGAGGGGAGGAGAGGGGAGGGAGGAGAGGGTAGAATCAGTAATCAACCGAAGAAAGGCGAGACCAACACTTAAAACTAAGGTAGAGAAGAGCGAAAGAGCGAGCAAGAGATAAAGGAGGGTGACGGCGGGGGGGGGTTGGGTTGGGAAAAGGGAACGAACACTCGTTGGTTGGCAGACGGAAACGATGGTGGTAGTGGTAGTGGTAGTAGTAGTAATCATAAGGTGGTTAGGTAGGTAGGTAGTAGCAGTAGAAAGGAAAGAAGAGTAGGAGCAGTGAGAGCAAGAGCAGCAGTAGGAGCACAATAAGCCCCATCAGCCAGCAACCACCACCACCACCACCACCACCACCACCACCACCAGCAGTAGCAGCAGCAAGCCAGCAAGCAAGCAGTCAGTCAACAATCACTCATGGTTCCAGCCCGTGTCTGTCTCTCCCCAACCTGCAGGTCCACAGTATGTGATTGGCCTCGTTGGTACCCCTTCTTCCCGCTGCCCGCTTCCTCTTGTCACCTTGACTGACAGCTTCAGAGACAACCTGGAACCTGACATGGTCTCCATGCCAGCCAGCAACCAAAGTGAACTGATAAGAGACATGAATGAGGATGGCATAGACGCCACAGTCTTCGTCCTTTTCTCCAATTGTGTATCATTGGCTTCTTGTGTCTCTTACTCGGGCAAGGGCTCGACTGAACGGCGTCTACATGGGAAAGGGCATTGAGGATGCACCAGACATGAACGTGCAGTCACCGGACTGGCTCGTCTGGAGGGGAGGATGACAGAGTATTATCCACGGAGGGAGGGGTGATGAGGGAGATTCAATGAGGCAGGAAACGAAAAGCAAGGCAAGTAGGACGGGACGAGAGACAATCGAAAGACGAACCCACCCATGATGGTTTCTGGACAGTAATCAATTGTGAAGTCGGCAGCAAACAAACGGTCAGAGTAGGGGAGCGAGGGAAAAGCGCAGAAGATAAAAGGTGTGTGAGTGGAAAGGGAGGCGGATGAGTGGATGGGATAAGAGGACGTGGAATGCAGATGCGGATGATGACAGGATGAGTGGGCGGGGGTCGAAGGAAGGGAGGGAAAAGATAAGATGAAAGGGACATCGCTAGTCGGAAGTAGTCTGAAATAGTCCGTTAGTTTCGACAGTAATGATTGCGAGAATGATCTATAAACTAGTCTCTACGTGACTGGCCACTACTCTTACTACCAGTGCATAAACAGGATCACTAGGAGAAGAGATCAGTCAGATCGATCAGATCTATTCAACAATGGTTTTTATCGAAAGACCTGTTAGCTCCACTACTACAAAAATCACAATTACAGTAAAACCATCCACTGCCAATGGTCATTGAGGGGGGAGATCTTCAGGTACCACAGAGCTAGTTACCTGGACCAACAATCTACGAGATAAATATTCATAAGATTCTGGGACTGAGTCTAGGTATTTAAGTAGTGGAGCATTGACTTTATTGATTACCGTCTACATATTTTCCTGACTTTCCTCTAGCAGGTGGTGGACGAAGTACTGTACTTTACTCTCTATGTAGGAGGCATTCTGACTACTTCCTAATAGCATAATCCAGCTCTACTAGCAATAAAGTCAACAATTCAATCCTAGTATTTCCTAATGCACCCACATGGTCAACATCAACCACAGACCAATCCTACTGCAGTTAAACCATTTAGTGGTTCACCCCGGCACCAGCGAGTCTGGCAGGCAATCTTGGCTCCGCTCAGGCCACCGCTTAACAAATTCCTTCCGCCGACATCCCGACTTTCTTCCAACCCCATCACCACCGCAAATCTCTCCTTCTCTACCTTCTCCTCCAACTCCCTTCAGCCCTCTCCTTTATTTACAACCATAGAGAACACCTTCCTGAACCATGACCCGACCAACCTCCCTCCTCACCCTCACCCGGAGAGGCCTCTCCCACGCCTCCTCCCCGCGCGCCGCCCTTCCCCTCGCTCCCCGAACCCATCTCCGCCAGCCCAAGCCCCAATCGCAAATCCACACCACCACCACCACCCGACAAAACAACCTCACAATCACCTCTCGAACAACCTTATCTAGTCCCAACCGTCTGTCCCCCTCCACGCGCACTTACCACTCCGAACACCACCCCACCCAACCCCACGACTACACCAACTCGCAAACCACCATCCTCTCCGCCGCCCTCCACCACGTTCCCACGCACGGCTTCTCCCGCAACGCCCTCACCCTGGGTGCCCGCGACGCCGGCTTCCTGGATGTCTCCGTGCAGCTCCTCCCCCGCGGCGAATTCGACCTGATCCTCTTCTGGCTCGCCAGCCGGCGCGGCCTCCTGCGCTCCAAGGTCGAATCCGATGGCCTGTTTTCGGCCGGCCCCGTGCTCTCCGTCGACGACAAGATCCAGTTCCTGTTGATGGAACGCTTGCGCATGAACGCCGAGGTCAAGGATCAATGGCAGGATGTGAGTTTTTCTTCTTGAACTCACAACCCGACTACCTGACTGACACCCACACACACAAAAACCACAATAACAATACTAACATAACCAATTCTTCTTCGAACTAGGCATTGGCAGTCATATCCCTCGGAGAAAACATCCCTCTCTCCCTTTCGGAACTGCACGCCCTGGCGGACGATATCCTGAACCTGGCGGGTGACAAGTCCGTCGACGCCTCGTGGTACTCGAAGCGCATGGCGGTGGCGGCGGTGTACGCGGCCTCGGACATCGTGATGACCCGCGACACGAGTGCCGGACTGCGCGAGACGGAGGAGTTCGTGGCGCGTCGGTGGGCGGATGCCCGCGCTGTCGGGGATAAGCTCACGGGGGTGAGGGAGTGCTTGGGATTCATGGGGTCGACGGCGGTGGGGTTGGGACGGAGTTGGGGGTTGAAGATCTAAGAGAAAACAGGGGAATCTGGTATTATATTTAATTTATCTCTTTAGATCTTGTTCATCGAGAGAATTCGCTGCTTGTATACTGTTCTAGGGTTTGGATATGTGATTTACAAGATATTATACACGATAGGGGATATTCCCGAAATCTTTCTATACATGACCCTTTACGCTGCTAGGTTCGTCGTTGGGGCTTGTTCAACTGCTCTCGGCGCCTCAGCTCTTCGACCCGCGCTTTCACCTTGGCGACCCACCCATCGTCGTCGTACAAGGCCCGGAAAGCCTTGCGGTTCGGCGCCAAATCCCACCACGTCTCGCGGCCGACGCGCACTTTCTCTGCCGGGTTTCGCGGCCGAGGGAGCGATCCGATATTCCGCTGCCAGTGCGCCTTGAGATCGCGCGTGCGCTGGGTGGCGATCGAGCCCAGGATCCGCACCGTGCGGGCGTCCGGCTCCACGCCGGTGACGTCCATCTCCTGCATGAGGGCGACCACGGCCGGCAGGTCCTGGCACCCGCGCCAGTAGAAGTAGATCAGCTCGTTGTAGAGCCCGGTCGAGCCGCCCAGCACGGCGGACGTGGGGCCCATCAGGCGGATGGTGGACCGGAACTGGCCGATTAGCGTCGACGCCGGGGAGTGCAGGTTCAGCAGGCGGAAGGCGGCCAGGAGCATCTTGGGGTATAGTTCGGCGACGACTGAGGAGACAGGCACGCCCTCGGGGAGAACCAATTTGTACGAACTCTCCCCTTGAAGCTCGATGTTCTCCTCATTGATTGTCGCTGCCTCTCCCTCCTGCTGTCCTTCCCCGTTCGCGGCCGTCGAACTCTCAGTCTCCTGCGACTCACTGGCCTCATCATACTCCACCTCCACCTCAGCGCCCCAGGGATCATCTTCTACCTCCGCTGGTTCCTCCGGCGCGAAGAACATGTCGTCAGATTCATCCTTGAGCACCTCCGTTTCGTCCGCCTTCGTGTCGGAATGCTGCACCCCCACATCCGCCTCCAAAGCATGAACGAGCGGAAAGACCATCTCGCGACAAGCATCCCAAAGCCTCCTGTCCCCATGCTTCCTCTTGACCGCCCTCAGCAGCGCCGTCTCGATCACATGGCTCTCGCGCAGCACCACCGCCTCCACCGCCCGCTCCGTCGAGACAAGGTTCCGCGTGAGCCACTCCGTCAGCTGTGCGTTGATGAAATCCCCTCTCTTCAGCCGCAACTCGATGAACTCCGTCAGCGAGGAATTCGCCGGCAACGCCGCCGGGTCGTCACCCCCGGCATGGTACGAGGTCGAGTACGGGGTCACCAGGGAAGATTGACCCCGTTTCTCCAATTTTTGCTGTTCTTGCCGCTGCTGCCGGGCCTTGCGTTCCTTCAGATCCTGGAGGACGGACTCGAAAATGGCGGAGATCTGTGACATTTCGTGGAGGTCGTCTTCGGTGGGTTCGTTGGCGGCGGGAGATTGGGATTGAGTTTCGTGTTGTTGTTCGGTTTCGGAGGGAGAGGATGAATCCGGGAAAGTGACGCCAGGCGCTGAGGGTTGGGGCGGCGGCGGTGGCCATGCGGACAATGTGGGTAACGCGCTATTGGATTTGAGATCGGCTCCGGCGCCAAGGGCCTCGAGCATCTCGCCAAAGGCTTGTTTCTCGCTGTTCGTCATCATTGTCAAGGCGCGGGGAGGGGGTTTGAGTCGGTTTAAGGATGATTGCGCTGGGGCAGCGAAGGAGGATACGGAGGCGGCCTTGCGCTTGAGGAAGCTGCGGCGTCCGGGCCGGGGTGCTGGTGGTGTGCTTTCTTGTGCTGAAGGGTCAGGTTTGGAGTATTCTGTGTTGTCGTTTTGTTCCTGTGATTGTTCCTGTGACTGTTGTTGTTGTTGTTGTTGCGCCTCGGTTGACATTAACATTGACTGAATCTGTTGACTCTGGAGCTGCCGGTGCTGATATCGCAATTTGGGCACCGCGGCGAGCGTGCGAGTCTGATAGAGGAATGGAACAGAGGAATTGCGAGTCGCCCGGGCCAGGGCCAGCCAGGCGCGAGCGTTGCGAGCACTCATCATGCTCTTCCTGCAGTGTATATAACACTAATGCAAAAGGTGATGGTGGGAGAGAATCAGAAGGCGAAAATAAGAACCCCCAGGCTTGCGGACCAAAAATTCTATGGAATAAACTTCCGCGGAGGAATTGAAATTAATTCACTTTTGCCATTTGCCGCCGCCCGGCCAATTAAAGTCACGTGCCCACGCGGCGGGCCCAGACGCGCCGCTTTCTCCAGCAAAAGGCATCGCAGTCCCACTCACTCACTCTTTTCCCTCTTCAAAGCTTCTTTCTTGCGTGCGCCACTCAACCCGTCTTGTCTCCTCTTGTCTGATTTTCTAGTATTTGATCTGTTCTTATTAATCATCGATACTTGACCATTCCTTAAAGAAACAATGGGTGAGGAGATTTCCGACTTCGAAAAGCAGCGTCTGGCCAACATCGCCGAACGCGATGCGCTCCTCAAGAAGCTCTCCCTGGAGGCGCAGTCCTCGGGGCTCTTCCCGCCTAAGATGCAGCCTTCCAGGACCCCTTCATCGCGGGATCACTCCGTTCGCGCGAAGAAGAAAACGCCCGTGAAGCGCGTCAAACAGGAGGAGGCGTCGCCGGTGCCGCGCCGGATGTCGTCGCGACTGAGGGGCATCGCGGCGGAGAGCGAGGTTGCGAAGCGGAAAGCGGAGGAGGTGGATGCGGCGCTGCAGGCGGCGGAGCGGGCGAAGCGCGTACGCAAGTCGGACGCCTTCTCGTTCAATGAGATGGTGGTGTACGGGCAGAAGCTGTCGGGGGATAGTTTGATTGGGGTGGATGTGGTCACCAAGGGCGTAGCGATGCCGTACCAGCGCACGTTTGACGAGGATGATATCGAGCAGACGACGGATAAAGACCTCAAAGCATTGAGGGAGGAGATGAGCGGATTGAAGCTGTGGGAGGCGTGGGAGCCCAACCGTCTGTTTACCCTCATCCCCCGAACTTTGAGACTTCTATACTAATCACAACGTCAACAATAGGCATTAAACTCACCCCAGAAAGAATTTATACTATGGCCTTCCACCCCACTGAGACGAAGCCCCTTCTCTTTGCTGGCGACAAATTGGGCCACATTGGCATCCTCGACGCATCGCAAGAACGGAACAACGCGATTAAGGCCGAGGAATCCGGCGACGAGGACGAGGATGATGAGGACCCCGACCCCAGCTTCACCACCCTCAAACCGCACACTCGCACCATCAGCTCCATCTACATCCACCCTTCCACCCCAACCCGCATCTACACCGCCAGCTACGACAGCAGCATCCGCGCGACCGACCTCGAGAAGTCCACCAGCGTCGAGCAATACGCCCCTGAATCCACCTCCGACGATGTCCCCATCTCGGGCCTTGATATGGCCGCCGACGACCCGCACGTCCTCTATTGGACAACCCTCGACGGTGAATTTGGGCGCTACGACACGCGTCTCGAGCGCTCGAAACCGCAGTCCGTGACCACCTGGCGTCTCGCCGAGAAGAAGATCGGAGGGTTCTCCCTCTACCCCGCGAGACCCCATTACTTCGCAACTGCCTCGCTCGATCGGTCCATGCGCCTCTGGGATCTCCGCATGCTGCAAGCCCCCATGAAAGCTGCTGGCCGGTCCACCCGGCGCCAGGTACAAGAAGATGACGACGAGCAGCCCTCTTGGGTTCCCGTCGGCGAGCACTACAGTCGGCTCTCCGTGTCGCATGCTGCCTTTAACAGTGCCGGCCAGATTGCCACCTCCTCGTACGACGACACCATCAAGATCTACGATCTCAGCGGCCCCAAGGGAATCAGCACGTGGGACAAAGGCCACACACTCTCCGAAGAGGAGTTGAAGCCTCAGACTGTCGTCAGGCATAACTGCCAGACGGGACGATGGGTGACCATGTATGTTTCCTCAAAACAAACAATACCCTCACTATCGCTGGAAGGACCCATATACTGACAATATCCCAAGCCTTCGCCCCCAGTGGCAACAGAACCCCCAGTCCCCCATCCAGCGCTTCTGCATTGGCAACATGAACCGCTTCGTCGATGTCTACAGTGCCTCCGGGGATCAACTGGCTCAGCTCGGCGGCGAGGGCATCACGGCTGTTCCCGCGGTGGCGGTCTTCCATCGGAGTAAGAACTGGGTGGCGGGCGGTACGGCAAGCGGGAAGATCTGCTTGTGGATGTAGTAGAGTGATGTGAAGTGATTCAGACGAAGGGAAGCGTGTCTCGTTTTGAGGTGATTCTGGTTTTTACATTGGCGGCGGCGGCTCTTGTTGGATGTACTGTAGATCTGTAAATAGTCGTGTTAGCATATTCGGATTTTGCAAGCGGGATTGAGCTTTGGCATGGCAGTCAATGGCTTCCAGTAGATAGACTCATGGAGAGTATTCTCAATTGCACTGTCCAATACTTTCCACAAGTAACAAAGTCAATACCTTAGCCGTTTGAAAACCGTCTGGTAAGGTTATCAAAGGCTATCAATCGCGTCGGCAAACCCCGCACCGAAATGCGGAGAAGATAAGCGGAGGCGCGTTTCCGAGGGTCGGATGTCTGTACTTTGTCCGGGACAGATTGCCGACTCACTCATTCTTGCACACATCCGCAGATACCTAGGAATCTGGAAGTCTCGGTGAGCTTGGTCACAGTCGTCACATGGGTGTCAGATTGCCGCGTCCTAACCCCTCAGGGCTTCTGGTGACAATGGATTCGACTAGTACTGCAGAGAGGCGGAGAAGACGGCGGCGCGTTGCAGATGTGGATCGAAAGAGAGCACCACAAGCGTGAGAGCCAATAGTCATTGTACACGCTCTACCGATTGGGTGCATATTGACAAGCTGACAGGTGCACTCTATGCAAGAGAAGGAAAAGCAAATGCATCCCAGCAAGGGGTAACCCTCGTCTGGATGCACACCACAAATGTCAGCGATGTACACTCAGGAATTTAGATTGCAGATTCGAGAAGTATGTAACCCAATTAGATTCTCTCATCAAATTTGGGCTACGCGACTGACTGCTAATTGCTAGAGGAGACTCGCCAGGGACTGAACCGTCGCTTACCCAGATCCCAGCGCAATCCCCGAGCGCAACCATCGATTCAAGACGGATGCCAGATCATGCAGCGGTTGATCACTCCGAACTTTTATCCCCAGCCTCTGTTCTGTCGCAGGGTCTATCAACACACGTCATTGCAGATCAGTTGAAGCGAGTTCTGTGGCCCAATTTCCTATCTCGGCTTCGAGAAGCGTTCTCGCTCGGCCCCCATCATGCTCCGGAAGAACGGGAGATGGTCGCGATGCAGGCGGTATGATCCCACGCTTCAACGCAGCGGATATCTGTGTGACTGATTATCCCAAGAGAATGATTCAACCAAAAGGGCTACATCCCTCCGAACTATCAAGATTACAAGCAGCCATCGATGCGTTCCCTCCCCGTCCAGTGGCCGACTTCCTGCTCCACGTCTTCATGAAGCACGCCACTGATGTTTTTTTCTATTTCGATCAGGCTCAGATGCTCGCCGACGTTGATGAGTTCTATACGGACTTAAGCTCACTTTTGAGATTTGATTCAGCCTTCGTCTGCCTTGCCATGGCCACGTTCGCTCTCGGGAGTCAGTGGACACCGCTGGAGAAGCCCCAAGGATTCGAGCCTAGCCTACTACCCAAAGAGAATGTAGATCTCGGACATAGATTTGCGGTTCATGCTAAGACCCTCATACCGGATATCATCGAACGCTCATGTTTGAGATCCATTCAAGCCCCATTTGTCCTGGGAGTTTATTTCATGCCTGCAAGTGCGATTGGGACATCCTACGTTTATCTGGGACTGGCATTACGAAAAGCTCTAGCATGCGATCTCCATCTCAACTCAGAAGATCCGTCCATGACTGAGCGAGATCGAGAAGTGCGATATCGTCTCTGGTGGTCTATCTATTCGCTAGAACGGTGCGTGGCTCGTGCTCCAAGGCCCTCCCTCCCTTTAATGGAATTTCTGCTAAGTCGATCAAAAGTTGTACCACTGTAAAGTTGAACCGACCTCGCTCTATAGATACCCGAATAATCACGGCGCCATACCCGTCTCAGAACGGCGTCCTTGACCGAGCTCAATCGTTCGAGAACCTCGACTGTCAGCTGGCTTACGTTCGCTTGGTCAGAATACTGGACGAAATCGCCGGTCCTGCGTATGCTACACTCCCGCACATAAGGAAGACACTATACTGATATAGTCTAGGGATGGATTACCCAGCTCAGCAGACCTATCCCAATCAACATGGAAAGATGATCTCAAAGCATGGAAGCGATCACTTCCCCCCAACCTGAAACTCGACCAGATCCCGCCAAGCAGCTGGAAGTATCGAGCCATAGCTCATCTTTACCTGAATTACTACTATGCAATGATCACGATGGGCAAGGTCGCCTTGGTGACTTTGGTTAGGACCAAGTTGAAACCGCCCGTCGATCGCGACGCACCGGATATCAGCGACAAGATCAAGAGCCTGGGCAACGGCTGTACGAAAGCCGCAAGGAAGATCCTGCGCCTCTTTGAGAGCTTGACGCGACATCGAGTTATCACCAGGTTCTCGTTCACCGATTTCCAGGGCTGCAGCATCGCAACTATCGTTACCTTGGTCTCAGGGATCTTGGAACGCGATTCGGGGTATGATAGTCGGGTCGAGCTGGGATTCGAGTGCCTGCGGACAATGGCCACGGGGAACATGACTGCCAGATTGGGCGTGAGCTTTGTTGAAGCGGTGCTATCGATCACAAATGAAGCTGCAAGGAAGCTGCAACAGCTTAACAATCCTGTCACGTCTCGCGAGTCTTCCCACTTGAATGCGCATGTGGGCTACGGTCAATGGCTGGAGTGGTTCGCCGTACAAGAAGACCCCAAAAGTCGCGAATATTGTGGAATTGGTCCACGAGAAGAAATCCCTTTGAGAGGAGATAGTAGAGACCGGGATGCGGAGTCATGGTTGGCAGCACCGACCACCTGGCAAACACCGATGGCGCAACACATCCCAGAGGCATCATCCATTCCGCAGGGTTATTCGAATCCGTCTTCGGGATCTTCTTATCCGCTTTTGCCAGTTGACTTTTTCTCCGGCCTACACAACGATGAGCAGTCGTTCTTGATGGGGCTAACTGGACTAGATGCTCTAGGCGATGCTCTGGATTTCTCGGGTCTGATGGGCCAAATGGAATGATCGTACTTATCATCATTATCCCAAGATTTGTAGAAGTCACTTGCATATTACATCAATGGCAATTAATTTAGTCAGTAAAGTCACAGTCACGCCTTACTCATATCACGCTCTTTGTAGATGCCCGCTTGAAGCAGTCACAGCCGCCTCGCGCTTTCCTTGTTAGGAACTCACGCATGCATTTGAGCTAATCACTCAACACACAAAGCGCTTCTTACACTGTAACCACAAGACCAGCATTATTGAGAAAAGCCAGACCCCCAGGAGGCTCATTCACTGGGAGGATCAAAAATCAGTTCCTTACATCTACTCCCCTAAGTCAGTTATATTGAACACGAACTGGAATCTCCGCATCCTCCGCCAGCGCGCTCCAGCGACTCTTACACACGCGGCCATCCTTCATCACCCCGAGCACATGCTCCTCCGGCCGATCAAAGACCGTCACATCCTCGAGCGGATTTTGGTTCAGGAAGACCACATCCGCGCGAAAGGCCTCCTTAATTTGCCCGATCATATCCCCGCAACCCATCATCTGCGCGGGATGGACCGTCGCACTGCGCAGGATCTCCAGCGGAGAGAGCACCTGCGCGCGCAGGGCGAACTCCTGCGTCTGGGCCGACCCCAACGGCCCCAGCAGATCGGACCCATAGCACATCTTGACGCCCGCCTCCGCCGCAATCTTCAGGGCCTGCAGTCCGGACTGCAGCACCTGCGCGTTCTTCGCCTGCGACTCAGGCGGCAGGTAGCCCTGCCACTGGTCGGAGGCCATCTGCGCGTACGCGATCAAGGTCGGGGTGAGGTAGACGCCACGCTCGGCCATCAGCCGGGCCGTGGACGGGTCGACGAAGTTCCCGTGCTCGATGCCCCGAACGCCGTGGTCGATGCAGTGCCGAATGGCCTTGACGGTGTAGGCGTGCGCGGTAACGAATGTGCCCGCGTTGTTCGCGCACTCCACCATGGCTTCGAGCTCGGCGGTGGTGAATTGCAGGTGCTCGAGCTTGTCCGTCGGGGAGGCGACGCCCCCGGAGCCCATGATCTTGATGAAGTCGGCGCCGCACCGGATCTCCTCGCGGACGGCGGACATGCATTCCGGCACGCCGTTGCAGAGCCGACCTAGGTGGTTGTTGCGGTGCAGGCCGCCGCAGCATTCGGTCTGGTCGTGCGGGCCCCGCAGGTCGCCGTGGCCGCCGAACTGGGAGAGGGCGTGGCCCGAGATGAAGAGTCGGGGCCCCGGGAAGACCCCGTCGTCGATGGCTTCCTTCAGTGCTAGCTGGGCGCCTCCGCAGTCGCGGACGCTCGTGAAGCCGCGGTGCAGCATCTGGGCTGCTACGAAGGGCTGCCGCAGTAGGGATGCGTGGTCTGAGTTCCCGAACGCTTTGGAGAGGTCTTTGTAGCCGGGGACAGCGCACAGGTGGACGTGGGCGTCGAAGAGGCCCGGGCATAGATAGTGGCCTTTGCAGTCGATGACTTTCAGGTCGGAAGGAGAGGAAGCCTCGGGCGAAGGAGAAGCTGCGGAGACGGATTCGATTTTCCCGTGACGGGTAATGAGGTTGGCATTCTCCAGGATACGACCCTCCTGTACATCCACGATGTTGGCGTTGGTGAAGAGATACCCCCGCGGGGCTGCGCGGGCCCAAGGCTTGATGTCGGAGCCTGGAACTGGTGGGTGACAAGGCATGATGAGTATTATGTGTTCACTCAGTTGATCAAGTCAAGGAGTGGGAAAAGAGATCAAGAAAACTCCCTAGGAAAGATGGCTGAAATATGGTTGGTGATGGTCGCATTGCAGATGACCTTGTCCTTGTCGGGAAGTTGGCCTTGCAGATTGCAGATTGCCGAGTTGGCATCGGATCGATGACCCTCATCCATCATCCATTCATTCGTATCGCTGGTCACCCCTTATCAAACGTCATTTATTGAACAACTTTTATACTAGAACTTGGAAAGATAAGAGTTTCTGATTGGTCAACTGATAAATCTGGGGTGTGATGCCGGCCATATATCATCCCTGTGAATCCTATCTTGTGTTTGGGGATCCGAGTCGACCGACAAACAGGCTGCATACTCAGCACCAGTCCTATTCTCAGCAAAGCCAAATGTCTCCTCATTGCTTCCTTTCAACTGCCCAAGACACATAAGCTCACTCCTCACCTCCTCCAACAATGAACGACCCAGAGAAAAAGGACCATGGCACTCGCAGTAGTAGCGAGGTTGTTGCGGTGGGATCAGATACGTATACAGCGGAAGAAGAAAAGGCAGTGCTACGCAAGATTGACATGGTCATTCTGCCATTCGTGAGTCTTCCAACTATGGTTTAACAAAGATGCACGAAGCTGATAGTGCTCATAATCGCAGATGTGCTTCGTATTCTTCCTACAATACCTCGACAAGCAGAGTCTGAGCTATGCA
Organism: Aspergillus aculeatus ATCC 16872; assembly: GCF_001890905.1. Lineage (NCBI taxonomy): Eukaryota > Fungi > Ascomycota > Eurotiomycetes > Eurotiales > Aspergillaceae > Aspergillus > Aspergillus aculeatus. The sequence continues at coordinate 617,619 of NW_017962987.1, forward strand.
GCCGTGTTCGGCCTGATCGAAGATCTGAATCTAACAAACTCACAATACTCATGGTCCAGCTCGATCTTCTATGTCGGCCAGCTTGTCGCGGAATATCCCTTCATTTATCTGATGAGTCGGCTCCCATTGACCAAGTTCGTGGGTGCAACCGTGTACGCTTCCCCCTTCCTCAGAGCGACCAGCAAACACAAAACAAGTCAAGCTGATGCGTACCCAATTTCCATGACAGTATCATATGGGGAATCATCTGCATGTGTCTGGCCGTCCCGAGAAACTTTGCCGGCTTCGCGACAGTCCGGTTCCTCCTCGGCTTCAGCGAGGGGGCCGTCTCCCCGGCATTCGTGACCATCACGGGGACCTGGTACCGGAAAAAGGAGCACACGGTGCGGACGGCGCTCTGGATCACCATGAACGGCGTCGCCCAGGTGATTGGTTGTCTGCTGATGTACGGCATCGGCAAGAACAGCACCTCCCTCGCCCTCGCCCCCTGGCGGGTGCTGTTCCTGCTCTGCGGCGCGCTCACCGTGGCGGCGGGGATCGGGTTCTTCGTGCTGATGCCCAGCGGGCCCAAGGACGCCTGGTTTCTGACCGCGCGCGAGAAGACGGTGTTATCGCTGCGCATGGCCGAGGATCGCGAGGGCGGCGACAAGACGTCCTTCGCCCTGCCGCAGCTGCGCGAGGCCCTGCTGGACCCCAAGGCCTGGGCGGTGTTCTGGTTCGGCGTGCTGGTCACCATGCAGTCCCCCGTCTTGACCTTTGCGTCGCTGGTTATTGAATCGATTGGCTATAGCAAGCTGGAGACGATGCTCTACACAGCCCCCTCCGGGGCCGTGCAGGTCGCTTTGCTTTGGGTTGGAACGGCGCTGGTGTACTGGTTCCCGCGGCAGCGGAGTCTGGTGGTTCTGCTGCTGATCATCCCGCCACTGGTGGGGACGGTGTTCTTGATGAAGCTTGACGTGGCGGCGGAGTGGGGGCTCATCGTTGCTGCTTGGGTGGTGAGTTTAGATTGAGCAATACTTCCAAGGCTTGGTTCGATGGCGCTGGAAATTGAGCCTAATGCTGACTCTGTCTAGTCCTCTTGCATTACAGCATCGATGTCTATACTTCTCTCCCTCTCCGCCTCAAATGTGAAGGGCAACACCAAACGGGCGATCGTGAACACCATGTTCTTCATAGGCTACTCGGCGGGCTGCATCGGCTCACCACAGCTATGGACGCACAAGCCACGGTATACCGAGGGCGTGATCACTTCCATTGTGACATGGTGTCTCCTCTTCGTGGCCGTCATCATCTACCGCTTCCTATGTGCGGCCGACAACCACAAGCGTGACGCACAGATGAGGTCTTCGGAGCTGCAGGGGACTGATCCGCAGATCGAACTCGATGAGAATGGTTTACCCAGCAATGATCTGACTGACAAGCAGGACAAGGAGTTCCGGTACGCATTATAGAATTGACCCAGATGATCGAGGTTCCCTTTCCCATTGGTTTGCATTAGTATTAGTTATATAATCTATCTGGGTTAATAGATTACCCTCCTTGAGAGTATACCCTTCTCACTACTGGCCATCTTCTGTATTTTGCATTAATCTAGAGTCAGTGTTGCATACCCAATGACCACGAGCAGCAAGCTAGTTCTTCACACAGTGACCTGCTCATCCGACTGAAATTTCTCACTCCGCTCTGCACAAAGCAAATCACCATCTCCCTCCGCCAGGCGAGTATTGACCCATGGGATCCCGTCGGCCAGTATAAACGCCAGAGCGCTCCCATCTACAGGAAGATACTAGTGAACAAGCACCGTCAGCGTAGCGCACACACACACCTCACAAAGCCCAGAGAATCAACTCACAAACACAGTAGTAATAGCCTTGTCATACGCAACAACAACCTCACCCAACTATTACCGAATCGGGTAATCTGTTGGTATAGTAGACCGAGACCGGTCCCGGCTTTGTGGTTGGCCCCGAAGGCCGACTCCGACCCCGCGCCGTGCTGATCTCCGTACGCTCTCTACCCCCGGCTTGTCAGCTTACTGTCCCTCATTCAGTTACCTTGAGACCGGAGCTATTGCCCAGTACAAAGAGAAATGCCTCCGCAAGCGCCCTCGAGACGGCATGCCTGCGTATGATGTATTCACTTGAAAGTGAAATGCGTGCCCCGTTGAGAGTGGACGGTGTCAAGGATGTGCGAGACTTGACCGACACTGTGTTTCTCCAGACAGCTCGCGCAGCAATTCAAGCATCAGGTTAGCTCATAGCCATATACAGTACCCTTGTGTTGGGGGTAGACTGATGGGTAACCTTTCTCTCCGTGACTCCAGAAACAGCCGCATTGCAATCATCCAGCAACAGGTCAACACACTTGTTGCTCAATTACATACTGATAAGATAGCCCTTTCCGAACCATGCACCTAGAAAGAAGACTATCTCACTTGTTTCGACTAGGACCCCAGAATGGAACTGGTATCTATAACAGAAATATCATCCCCTTCTACATCGTCACACCCAAGCTCTCTACCTGAGCCGCTCCACAACCTAATTACCCGGGGACTTCTCATTATCACTGAAGGCGAAGAGCTACTCTCGAAGTTCCGCACAGAATTGATGCCCCTGTTTCCATTCGTCATTACAACCTCGGCCTGGCTGCTATGCAGAAGATGGAGGTAATGTCCCGGAAAGATGACGTCTGGGACAATTGCCGTGCAGTGGATCGGATCTATGCTCTCATGGTGGGGAGAGTAGTCGGGCACAGGCCCAGTTCGCACAAGATCGAGGAAATACTAGAAGAGCATCTACCCAGCACGCTGAGAACGCTCATATCTCACCGCAACCAACACCCGACGATCCCCCTCGAAGCCCAGGGATCGTCGCGGCGGCGGTGGCCGAAGATTGGGATGCGGCCGTATGGCAGCAGATGTTGCACGATTTGACCTGGATCGGGCTACCGGTGGAGCAGCCGTTCGCTGTAGATCTAGCCTACTTGCCTTAAACGCGATGTGACTTTCGCACCCTTGGTCATCGCTGCGGAGCGATGGAAGGCGTTGGGCGCTGAATGCGTAGCATTCTTCTATCTGAGGCTGCCGACATGGACCTGCGCCTGGTCCTTTCTTGCCTTGGTACCGCCAGTCCCTCCTAAACAGTACTTCCTCAAGGGTCGTTGATCTTGTTCCTGACGGTGCCCACCCTGATGCTCCACCATCGTGATTAGATTATATTGAAGATGAAGTTCAGGCGGTATGAAGGAGTATGTCAGGCCGAGGCTGATCGCAGATTTTTCTTAACACTAAGAGACGGCGATCCCGACCCTCCCTGATTCAACCTCACGAGGGCCGTCGGGGGACCTTCCGCGCTCCATCCGGGCTTACAGGCGAGACCGGCATATTCGGGTACATTGATGCCGAACAGGTATCTAGATGATTACTTTACGCATGCTATCGGATATGACTGGAGAGACAACTTGATCTCCCGAGAATCAGGCCAGCTGACCTGTGAGTGGACAGTATGTCAGTCACTTCCACTTCTCCAAAGGGGGAGGAGTGGAGTTCCAGAGCAATTTCCTAGGTCACGCATACTCCAGAAAACAAAGTAGTCGATATCGAACAAGTTGATGCAGTAGTCGTGTCATCTATACCCAGACCGATCTGGTGAGAAGAAAAGACGCTATTTACACAAGGAGAAAATATAGAGGGGCCCAAAGAAAAGAGAAGAACAAAGGGTGGGGGTCGGTCATCTCTCACGTTCGAGGCATCCAAATTCCTCAAAAGATCCAATATATCCATCCAGTGGGCTGTTCACACGTCGAGGGACCAAATGACGCAAAAACAACCCCAATTGGAGCAGGGTATCAACACCAGGACAAAATGCTTTCCAAGAAGAAACAAAAGAGACAATCACACAGAAGAGAGTACGTTAGATCATGGGCACATGCTGCTTAAAAGAGGAAAATCAAGCAAGAGAACGGCGAGGGGAGGAGAAGGAGAAGAATTTACACCAGAAGAGGCAGGTCTTTCGATAATGGAATCGATCTCTTGTGTTATACAGAAAAGGAGAAGATGAACAACAAACAAATTATTCTGCCACCTGCCATATGTTTCGCCTTTCAGTCGAGGTTCGCACGTCCCACTGTCGGCTTGCCTCGAGAATTGTAAAGTCGGTTTCTCCACAGGACAGGGTCTCAGCTCCAATGTAAGGATGAATGCGTCACAAGGCTATTGTTGCGAAGCCCATATATCAACCAGGCCGCTCCTGGTCGCCATATTCGTCATGAACGTCGAAGCGTAGATGTTCGGGCCTACAAAAACGCTCTTATACTCATGTCTCACTCCGTTATTCTTCACGGGACTGCTGTTGGGTTTGATCTCGATCTTTGGCTTTGCGTCGAGAGGTGGCGGGGACAAAGTCAAAGAAACGATATTTGCTTGTAGTCTCCCTTGTGATGCTGGAGCGTCTAGATCTGGACGGCTCCTGGTCAAGGGAATATGTCGATGAGTTTTTTGAGCTGCCGGTACTATCCCGCGGATCAGCCCACCGAGGAATTGTGAAAGGCACTCGACTCTGATCCCACGTCGCAGATGAAGAACTGGGTGGCGTATCCTCATCACCCTCAGGGGGGTGATCAGTTGATCGACGCGGGAGGGACGGCCGTGAAGTGAAATAGCCGATTGAATTGCGATGACTGCCCGTCACCGAGGTAGATCCCGCCACGGCCGCCTCCGTCGTCGGGCTGGTGGGCTTAGAACTGTCGTCGTAGAAGGTCGCGGACCGCTCCATTGAGTCAATCAATTGTTCCCATTTGACTTCTAGATTTCCGCTTGGACGCTCAGCTTGCTCGGCTCGGCTCATGCAATCCTTTGTCCGCTGATGGAGCCGGAGGGCTAGCTCATGGAACTTGCTGACAGCAGAGTCGACCTCCTCCAACTCGTTCAGCCTCTCCGGTGCCGAATCCAGCCAGATGCTTATCAGATTGGCAAAGCTTCGCGCATGATCAATCAGAAAAGGAAGACTGGGGAAGCCTTCGCGTGAGGTTGGGGGCAAACGGCCCAGAATCTGAATGGGCGTGGCGTAAGAGGGAGTCACAATCGGCGCCGGACGGTCAGCAGGAATCGCGCAGATCGAATCCACGAATTGTTTGAAATCGGACCGGTTCGTGTTCAGGAACTTGTTCATGGGCTCCATCCAAGGTTCTTTACTGCCAAAAGTAGTCATATTGGCTAGGCCTTGCAAAGCCTTCGCTATCAGGGTTAAAGTACGTTGAGCACGAGGGCGCGGGTGATCTGATTGCCATTAGCACTGGTGAAAACAGTCATGACTTGAAGTTGGGCGCATACCTTTTAGCAATCCAAAGAGCTTCGGGTTAAGGATTGCCGGGCAGAAGAATCGCAAGAATAGGAATCCGGAAACACTGCTGTACGTGACAGTTCGAAGGAAGTCACCGTATCGGTCCTCCGCGCACGCCCGGATATGGCGGAAAATGAGTCTCAATTCGGCCGGACATCTGGAGGGCGAGGCCGCAATCGACTTCCAGACCCCATTGCTTAGAGCAATCAAGTTCCTCCAGTTACGGTCGAGGTCATCAGAACGATGTACACGAGACGGATCGACCTCGCAGTCTGGATCAGTCTCATCAATCTCGCGAAGTCGCTCTCCAATCGTCTCTTCTAGGTACTCCTTCCCGAGTCGACGCATATGATAATCGAGTGCCTTGGTCAGAAGTGAATTGCCGCGGAAGAGAAGGTTTGCTTCCACAGTAGCAGTTCGGCCCAGGTCTCTGACGAGGACTTCCCGATCCTGGGCTGATTCCCGTGCGTCGTTGGAATGGATTCTCGACGTGTATCGTAGTCGACTTACTGTCGACTCTTTATGCACCCCGTCGATCTCGTCCTCTACTAGGGCGGATATCCATTCGACGGTCGTCCCTGAAACCTGGTAAATGTTCAAAAGCGCTTCCGAAAGCTGATTAAGTTCGGATGACATGACTTGAGCCATATTTATCGTGAGACCATTGGTGAAGGAATGAAGAAGTTCAGACATCGGGGTGTATTCTTGAGACATGAGCACAACTGTCTCTTCCATCCGAGCCCTCATGAGCATTTCACCCACAGGTTGATCTTTGTCGTCCAGGATTGGCCACCATTTTTCGGTTTCCACCCCTGGCTGCAGGTCATCTAGTTTCAAGTCAACCCTGCCAAAGGTGGCATCATGAGAAGCGAGTTCTACGTCATCCAATGCGCGCAGAGGGTTCGAATCATGACCGAGGGCATAAGAGCCATGCGAGATCAGTGACCAATCCTTCTGGGTCGAGTTGATCGTCTTGACAAGAATGGAGACTTGTGACAGAACGGGTGGGAGGTCGCTGAAAGTGAAGTCTTCTCGCCAGAAAGGGTTTGCTGTGCGGTATTTGACGGCAGATTTCGCCCGAATCTCGCCATCCAGGAGAACTTCGGTATAGTAATCACTCACTGCAGAGGCGGGGGCCGAGTTGCTATGAGACCGGGACTGCTTTCGACTGCGGGGAGTCTTTTCCGCGGTTCTGCAGCGATATAGCTTGGCTTCCGTTACTCTTACATCAAGTACTCTCTCGATTCGGAACATGTCCGCGGTAGAAGCGACATTTGTCTCGCTGGTTCCTGGAGTCTTCGGAGACTCTTCCTCTACTGGCGTTTCAGGGCCGTAAAGCTCTGGGATCGTGAACGCGCGCAAAAGGACGAACCACACCTCGAACAGAACGCGGCTTTCAAGAGCTAAATATACTGGGCGCGTTAGGCCCGAAGCAGAATGTACTGCATACTGCGGGTATATTGCAATGCAGAATTCATCTTCCAAGACGGATGAGTGCAGTTGTTGTACTGCACAGCGGGAGAGTTGCGACAATTGAATGCAAGTGACCAGAGTGATGTCTGACTCCGTGTATAGCTTGAAAGCGCCGTTTTCCTGCAGCGTGCAGCTTACGCGTAGCCAAGACGCAGAAAGTGCCCTTTGCTGTCTGTATGTCGAGACCCGACGCCCTGACGATGGTCGAACGCCAGACGCACTCGGCCTATCCCAAAGGAGCATTTTACCCACCTTGATGATTGCTGCCTCCTTCTGAACAGTGCTCTCCGAGTTTCTCCTACGTTCAACCAGGCGGCGGTCACCGATGACCACCGATTGTGGTTTCGTCATCTTATTTTGAACACCTTTGGGTCGGATCGGCTGCCAGCATAACAGCGCAGCTAACCACGAATCAAATGTTTCGCTCACGTGAGGTTTCAGCTCCACCCCTAGACCAGAAGTAAAGGTTGATACACTGAGATAGTTGGCGCGGGTCTCGGGATCGACCAAGGTGCGAACCTGACAGCCACGAAGATCGGGAATCAGTGTTTTGGCCAATGCGGGCTCTCCTTTAGCTTGGTATATCAAGCTTCCCGTGGCAACATTAATGGCGCAGTAGCCCGACGACCAAGCGGTCGTGGATGCAGTCCGAAACGAAAGAATGCCGTGCATCCTTCCACAAGTTGTTTTCATGAGCTGCAGGATCTTGGATGCATCGGTACTCGACAGCGGGGATGTTGTTTGATTGGCCGACACGCTCGTTACCAAATTCGAGCTTCCCGGAGGCTTGCTTGATCGCTGCCGACCAAGGGTATGGCTAAGGTAAGTGGGCGATTGTATTGACGGGAACCCGATCGACGTCGTTTGATCGTCGGGGGTTCTAGGTTGGGAGGTTGCGGTGTTGATGGAGCCCAGACGATTCCGGGATCTAAAAAAATTATTGCTGGAGATTTCACTGCGCTGATCGTCCAAATTGGTGGTCCGTGACCGCGCCCGTTGTGTCTTCACTTCCAGCGGCGGCTCGTCTTCGTCACCGGCCGAATGGCGCGAGTAGAATTCGCGACGGGCTTCGCGATCGGAGGCTCGTGTCCGGGCGGCAGCACGAGGAGAGGGTGCCGCACTTGAAGCCAGGTTTTCCGCTTCGGACGAGGGGGAGTGATTCCCCGCCTCGGGGTCCGGGGTCACTGTGCGAATGCCTTTATCTCTGAAACTCTCTGGATAGACCATCCCATGCCGGTCCTTAGAGGAAGACTTTTTGCTCGGGCGCCGTTCCACAGGACGACTATATATTCCGTGGATGGAGTTCCGTTTGAACCCGTTGGAACTTTCCGGCTCCATCTTTTTCCAACCACGCACGACGGAACCGGCAGCAGCGGCGCTCAAACGAGGTCGCTACAGGAGATGCAGACAGACGAGCCGAGACACAGAAACCGATGAGACGATGAGAGGATGCGGGGTTGTTACGTTGCAGGACGCTGACACCCAACGTACGCTGCGCAACCGTCCTCCAACAATTGAGGGCCTTTGTCGTCCAATGGGTCGCTAGCTGAACGCATGGAGTCCGGGATGAGGAAAGGACGCGGAGTCGCACATTCGGTCGAGGCCGGCGCGTTGGGAGTACAAGCGATGAGGATGTTACAGATCGACTGCTTCTGGGTCAAATAGAGGAAGGGCCAGTGAGATTGCTCGAGAGGTGTCGTGAGAGGAGGTGGTGGAGGAGGAGGAGGAAGGAGAAGAGGAGAAAGTTCTGGTGCTCGCTTTGGTGCGGTGGCAGTCGTTGAATGGATGGGCGGGAGGAGGCGTAACAAAATGTCGAGGGGTCGAAAATCGCTAATCAGTGTGCTCCAACTCCTATCCTCGAAGCTTCGAGTTTCAACCCACAGGGTCGCTGCAAGATAACCACCATAGGTAAGCTAAGTTCAATAGGGACAAAAGGCAGTTGAAAAAGATTAGGTCATGACAGCAGCTCTAAGGTACTCCTCGTCGTACTAAGGAATCGGTCGGCACAAAGGTTTGGTTCGAACCACCGGGAAGCGTGATATCATTGGAGTCGACGGAGAAAAGAAAATTGGGGACATATGGGGTCAAGTGAGGGAGAGAAAATGGTAGAACAATTAAAACACACCTGCATCCGCTGAAAGAAGGGATTGGCGTTCTGTTCACGACCTCTGCTCAATGGACTTGTCAAGTGGAGGGAGGCGCGACAGCGATTTTGCGGGTGGAGGGGGAAATCGATAGGGAATTGAGGGGAGTGGAAAATCAAAGACCCTGGCAACGTGCGTGGTGAAAGCTGCAGATCCTGCATCAGCGTGGATGCATTTTCGTACGACAATTCGGGATTTGGACTGGGCTGGGCTGGTTTGGTCTGTCGATAATGCTGGTGTTGGTGGTGATTGATTGTGGTAAGAGTAGTGGTGAAGGTGGGGGTTGAGTAGGTAGGTAGGTGGAAGAGGAACAAATAAGGGAAAGCCGTGGAGGCAATTTGTAGGTAAGCAAGCGAAATGGAGTCAAGAGAGGGAGAAAGAAAGGAAAAGGGAGAGGAACGGAGAAGAGGATAGAGTTGGCTTGGCTGTGGAGAGTGAGAAAGTGAGAAAGAGAATGCGTGAGAGAGTGAGAGAGTGAGGAAGAATGAAAGCGGGAGGCGGTGTTGAAGCCGTGGGAAGAACAGATGCAACTCAGCAAGAAGGCACAGATGAACAATAACCGGAGATTGCTATTCAAGGAAGAATCACAGGGAAAGCGAGGTCAATGGAGGGGGAAAAGAACAATTGATCGTCTTCATTCAATAGTACTTGAAGACAAAAAGTGCACTGTAGATAGAGCTGATAGAGCTGTGGCCCCCGTCGTGCAGTAAGCAAGCAAGCAAGCAAGCAAGCAAACTAAAGAAATTCTCCCTACTGCCCCGTCATCCCAGCGTGGCAGCCAAACGCTATCGACGAAAAAAAGAAAAAGGAAACAATAAAGAGAAGAAGCACGCAAGAAATTGAGCGGAGAGGGAGACACCAGAGAGAACAAAAAAAAAAAAAANAAAAAAAA